>NW_027367500.1:0-57582 GCF_046119375.1 Phyllobates terribilis | reverse complement strand
ATGCATACATTATATAAACTACTAAAACAGCCTATTCATAAGTTGAGCAGTAGATGCATTGACTTCTCATTTCAGTGTTTTGGTTGATTAAAGTTTGATGAGTAGCATTGTAAGGCTAAATGGCTGTACTTTCAACACAGATGTGTGTCCTTATATTCTTGGGAACAAACGGGGAGACCTACTTCAACACAGCAGCCCTGGTTTCGTGTGTTCAAAACTTCCCAAAAAGCCGAGGCCCAATAGTCGGCATTTTGAAAGGCTTTGCCGGTCTAGGTGGCGCGATCCTTACACAAATATACACTCTGATCCATAGCCCTGACCACGCATCGCTCATCTTCATGGTGGCAGTGGGCCCATTCATGGTCATTGTATCCCTCATGTTCATAATACGGCCCGTGGGAGGTCACAGGCAAATCCGCCCCTCTGACGGTTCAAGCTTCACTTTCGTGTACGGCGTCTGCCTTGTTCTCGCTGCTTATCTAATGGGCGTCATGCTTCTTGAAGATCTCATAGATTTAAGCCACACCGTTGTTGTGGGTTTCACAATCGGTTTATTCGTTCTTCTTCTACTTCCAGTTTACATTCCTGCATCGATGAGTTTAACAGAAGAACCAAGATCTTCAGTTGAGGAGGCTCTGATTGAAAGCCAGAGACAAGGGCCTTCAAACAAGGAGAATGAAACCGAGGTTATATTCAGTGAGGTTGAAGATGAGAAGCCGAAGGATGTTGATTTGTTACCGGCATCAGAAAGGCATAAAAGAATAGCTCAGCTTCAAGCGAAATTGGCCCAAGCGGCTGCAGATGGAGCGGTTAGGGTTAAGAGGAGGAGATCGGGTCCTCATAGAGGAGAAGACTTCACCTTAACACAAGCTTTGATCAAGGCAGACTTTTGGCTAACATTTTTCTCGCTGCTCTTAGGATCTGGCTCGGGGTTGACTGTTATTGATAATCTTGGTCAGATGAGTCAGTCTCTCGGGTATGATAACACGCATATTTTCGTCTCTATGATAAGTATTTGGAACTTCCTTGGCCGTATTGGTGGAGGCTACTTCTCGGAAATCATTGTGAGGTATGAATACCATTTCGTTTAAACTTCTTGATGTGCTTGTACACGATCAGGATTTAGATTGAAACATGTCCATTTTGTTGTCAAATACTAATGATACACGTTTAATATTAGTATTCGAATGTATCAACCAATGTTCTAAAAATTGCTAGACGGTGAGAGAGCGCCTAGCGTTTAGGTGGTAACGTTGTAGCTTAGGTGGATTAAAAAACAATGTTTGATCCATTATATGACTAAATTGTCTCCAAATTCTTTACTCCCTCCTATCCAAATTAAGGATCGTTTTACAGAAAAACACACAAAGTAAGAAAAAACATAGTTCTCCTTTTAGCACACAACTACACTCCATTGCAGATGAGTGAGGAGAGTAAATATAAGAGGATTAAGAGTTTGATTGGATAATGAAGGAGAAAGTAGAAGAGAGATGAAAACAAGTAATAGGTAACTAATGATAAAAGCAAAATGGGGAAATGGGATATACTCAATTTACTAGTAAAACGACAATTAAATTGAAAATAGTTGAGTCCTAAAATGACACTTATTTTGAATCGGAGGGAGTATTATTTATCAAATTGTGTTAGCTGTGAGGGAGGGCCTATCGCCTATGTGATAAGGCAGAAGCTTAGACGAAATAATGATAAATTGATAATGCTTGATCAATTATATTATATGACCACATTGTCTCTAAATTCATTATTAGTTATCAAATTGTGTTAGAATGAGATTTCATATTCTACTATAAACCTTATTATATCAAAAATACTAGGTGCCAAGGAGGAAACTAGTCCTTATTCAGGGACTAGGCAAGGTTTTTAGAGACGAATTTCCGTGCCAAGAAAAGTTTGTATTTAAACACAAAATACCATTTTTTGTATAAATTGTGACTTATTCAAAATTTTCTTCCCATTTTTAGGGATTATGCTTATCCAAGGCCAGTGGCAATGGCAGTGGCACAAGGTGTAATGGCAGTTGGCCATTTCTTCCTAGGTATGGGCTGGCCCGGTGCAATGCACGTGGGCACGCTGTTGATCGGGCTCGGTTATGGGGCCCACTGGGCAATCGTTCCCGCCACCGCCTCCGAGCTCTTCGGCTTGAAGAAATTCGGGGCGTTGTACAATTTCCTTACCCTCGCAAACCCAGCTGGCTCCCTTGTGTTTTCGGGTGTGATTGCGAGCAGTATATACGACCGTGAAGCTGAAAAGCAAGCTCGTGAGCGCCATCTCCCGATAAAGAGCGTCGCCTCGGTTTTCGCACGGATGATTGACGTTAACGAAGCTCCAAAGTGTGAAGGCGCCGTTTGCTTCTTCCTTACATCCATGATAATGTCGGGGCTATGTATCGTTGCGGTTGTTCTAAGCATGATTCTTGTACATCGTACTAAGACGGTTTATGCCAACCTCTATGGAAGATCCCGTTCTTGAAATCTCTGTGGATGGATTGGAGGTAAACAGTTGTATTTTTTGTTATGGAGAGGTGAAGTTATCGTTTCATTTCAGTCATATAACGTTATTGATGTGGAATTGAGTGCGTTTGAGATCGTTATAGTGTATTTTTAGCATTGAGGTTTCTTGTGTAATCTTTAGACATGTCTTATAAGCCAACAGATCATCTGGAATAGTTTTTGTTTTCCCAGCTGTTTTCACTTGTAATAAAGCTTCTGGACTGAACAAGAGGGTATATTTTTCATTACCACATTTCGCTCTTGATAAGAATAACTTCTCCTTTGTGATTGATTTGTGATGATGTTGTTAGGTTGGTGTATCACGGATACCGGTATACTTGTCGAGATTAAAGCTAGCGGAAGCACGTAAACATCAATACATAATGAGATTCAAGTATCCAAGATGAAGGATAAATGCTAAAGGGATGAGCATACATAATTAATGAGGTTCGGCAATAATATTTAAGTCATCAAACAAACAGAGAATTGATTTTATATTAGTCTCGCATACATAACATATCTAGAGAACACTTGCATACAAACCCAACCCTCAACACACACAAGAAACAGCCCACATACATCGAATTCTAATACACATAGAAGCTCACTCACGATTAATACTCTCAGTAGAGCATTATACATATATTGCTCACAAGAGCAATCACATACATATATGGCTCACCCGTGCTCAGTATATAGCAAGGGCATACCTTTTGTTGGCTGCTCTCACTACAAAATCACACCACTCATTCGTTTGCCGTAAAAATAACATACATATATTAATTGGAATGGGCTTTAACTAATGGGCTCAATAGTTAATTGGTCCAAACCCACATTTCCAACTCGAATCATGTATTTAAGCATGTACTAAGCATGAGGCGATCATACACCAGCATCTCTGAATTCCACATATCCGGCTGTACTACTAATATAGTTGCCTACGTACCTTGAAGACGAGATCAAACCGACATAATTCACTCAAATGGCCTCAAAAGAGACCTCGCAATGTTTCAAGAACGTCCACCCCATCAAGGCAAGATGATCATCATACATCACAAACATGAATCAAGTCAAAACAATGCTTAGACTTGACACTCGGAATCATCTTGGTTATCATATAATCTTGAGATCTGGTCTCAAGAATGGCTCCACAGTCACACATAATGCATAAATCACACAATCTCGAAACCTACCGAGTTTATTGACATCCCTCTTTGCTCTACAAGTAGCAACCGACTCTGGAATACTACTCTTGACCTCTATCTCTAACATCAACATCAAATTTCACATGCTTCATATTGCTCTCCACCTGTCGTGAAACCTTAGGCTTAAATGTGGAAGCCTTATCAAATGTGACATTTCTGTTTAGGATTACTATATTTCCATTCAAGTAGTACAAGTTAAGATAACTTGTACACATCTAACATCCTAAATTCTCTCAAGTCTATATCCTTTCGATTCTAGCATCCCTTAAAAATCACATTTTTTCTTCATACTTGGCACACATCTAATATCCTTTAATTCTCTAACCATGCCATAATGTAACTTGAGATGAACACTACCAATCCCGACAACGCTACAAGAGTTGTCATCTCCCATCAAAACTTTGCCCTCAAGCTCTGTAAACTTAGAAAACCACTACCTATTAGGAGTCACGTTGTAGGTAGTACTAGAGTCAAGTATCCACTCAAAATATCTAGCCATACAAATAAGAGGTACAATGGTAAAAGAGACATATGACTCACGACCTGAGTCCTTGCTTGATGGATCAAAATAGGAAACATGTTTACCTTTTCGGTCACGTTCCTTCACCTTAGGACAATCCTTAGCCCAATGGTCTCTTTGATGACACCAAGCACATTTATCTGTTGCCAACCACCATATACTCCCGTTGCAGTATTGGCCATCAACTTTCCTTTGATCATACTTTTGACCTCTCACTATCAAAACATCACTAGTGTCCTCCTTGCAGATATCATCTCTATCCATCTTCCGGAACTCTTGACTACGCAATGCAATATTCATTTCATCATACATATCTTTACCATGAATTAATGACTTAATCATCAACCCATATTTCTCTGGAAGGGAGTTCAGTAAACACAAAGCTTTTGCCACATATGGAATGAGCTCATAATAATTAAATAACTCTAAAAGAAGGTTGTTAAAGGCATCCAAATGTTATGTGAGTCACACCTTTCGTATCGAATGGAAACTAGTTCCTCTACAAGTGACTACGATTGGCAACATTTTTCACCAAATACTTAGCCTCAAGCTTGTCCAATAACTTCTTTAGGTATCATATTGATAATTAAATCTCACTTGAGTTTCCAAACACTCTCTGACTGCAGCAAGACAAAGTCGATTGTTCTTTGCCAACTGTTTATCACTCTATTCATGAGGCTTCTCCGTACCCAGATAAGCTTCCTAATCAAAATGCATAATAGCATCTGACACTCCAGTTCTCCACAAGCCAAAGTTATTTCTACCATTAAACTTCTCAACTTCTAACCTTGCATTATGAGAAACTGTTTGAACAACGTCATTTCGTTTGACCTTCTCACTTTCTTTGTCTAAATCTACCATATCTCACAACCCAAACAACTAGAAAGAAGAGACAAACGCAAATTTAGAGATAAATAACTCACCTGACTTTTGTTGAACACCTTTATTACAATACAAAAAAACCCAAAACACCAAGGAACGAACCTCGCTCTGATACCAATTGTCGCAATTAAGGTATACGGAAGCACATAAACATCAACACATAATGGAATTCAAGAATCCAAGATGAACAAAAAAAGCTAAGTTCAATGGTAACACATACAATTAACGAGGATCGACAATAATGCCTACGCCCTCGGGCAAAAAAAGAGCTGATTTTATATTAATTTCACAACATATGTAACATACCTCACACTAGAGTACACTCACACACAAACCCAAGCCTCAACACACACAAGAATTAGCCCACATACATCGAATTCTCATACACATAATAGCTCACTCACAATTAGTACTCTCAGTAGATCATTTTGAAAATATTGCTCATAGTACGTAGCACTTCACATACATATGGATCACATGTGCTCAGTGTATCTTTTCTGTTAGAAAGAGAGACGACACTCTCATGAATCATATTAAATGTAAGAGAAAGAGGACTACAACAAAATCATGCGAGGTGTATTCTGTCTCTTAAAGTCCTCTTTTAACAAACAAACCACTGATAGCGATGGTAACTCTAAAAAAGTAACACCTAACGGAAATCCAAAAGCAAGTTCGGCTAGCGAGTCAGCGACTTGGTTCGCCACAATAAAGATATGACATGACTGGCAAGACCAGTCGCTATTGATGAAGCCTTGAGAAATACTTACAAGCATAGAGAGAGAATGACAACGATCCACATGTTTGCCTAGAAACAGATTCACAAATGCCTATTCTGTTTCGAGGATAACCCTTCCGAACCCCTTAGACCAAGCTAACTGTAAGCTAGTGATGACACACACAGTTTCACCGCCGGGACAGAACATGATGTGAGCCAATCGCGATGGTTTAGTTCACAAGATTCAGCACACATTCAGATGAGTTATGAGCTACATTAGCTACGTTGGGATTACCCGAGCCAGAAACGAGAAGATAAAGTATTCAAGGGTTTTTCCACACTTTTGGAGGAATGTAGTGAGAAGCTGTCGAAGGATCTACATAATAGAAGAGTTCCACATCTATCAAGTAGAAGTGTATCTTCCAAAAGAGAATGATGGATAGAACGCACAGCCCGTGGCCCATGCCTTTATCATCGCGCCCTGTGCCCTTGTTTCAGTGCAATTTCTCCTTATTCCCATGTGATGGATGAGTGTGTTACAAAAGATAAGAAGATCTCATCGACGTCCAAACACTGCGGCCCGCTCCATATCCACTAAGCGCCACGCCCAAGAATATAGGAGAGGTGTTCGAGTTTTCTCTGATTCACCTTCAGAGATATACTTTAGATAATATATATTTAAGTTATTAGTTAGATTTGATTTTGTTTGTTATTTTTTTCTCTATTTAGGTACTTGGTAGAAATTAGGAAAATGACAGTCTCCTGTATAAGGAGCCTTTCACCCTAGGAGCCAAGAGTTGTTGGTTGTTGTTAATCAATTAGTTTATTTCAAGAGTTTAGTATGAGAAGCCAAGCTCTAGACGCTCTTTCCCTTTGCTATTGAAGTTTATGTTGAAGTTTTGGTTTTGTTAGTGTTTTTCTATCCATATTGATTCCATATTATGTTGATGATTGTTTCCATGATTTCCACATTTATGCTTTGTATGCTTGCCTAAATTGACAACCTAGGTGATTCAAGATTACTTTGCAATACAATTATTAAAGATAACCCCTTTACTTGTGTTTAGACTGTTTGTGGATATTAAGTAAAGGAAGGAACTTTCACATAATTGAGATTTGTAGACATACCGAGTGGCTCGTCTCACTTGTTGGGATTTATAGTTTCACTTGTGTGGCTCATCTCTATTGTGTCTATTCACACTATCAAACGTATTCTACAAGGTTCGGGTTAGTGAATGTAGATCATGAATGTGTTTGTATGAACAAGGAAACATAGGAGTTCATATAGATAGGTGACAAAGAACATGATGATCAAAACCAAAATGGATATATAGATGATTAATAGAGAGGAACAATACCCAATCACAAATAGAATCACAAAAATCCAAGCTTTACTTGTTAATCACATAATTCCTTCTCCTTGTGCGATCGACTCATTTCTTACCCTTTGCTCTTGTTATTGGTATTGAGGATATAATAAATAGGCGTTTTGCACCATACCACCCCTCATTTATCCAAATTTGCAAGGAACCATCCTTTTTATCGATACCACCCAAATTTCACTCCTTTCTTACTGAAAGCCACCCTTAAACGATTTCCGTTAGAAGTGTTGTTAAAAATGGTCAAATGACCAAAACACCCTTGTTAATTTTGAAAATTACAAATAAATTACACAAATACCCTACTTGCAATAAAATACACCCTACTTTTCTTTTAAAATTTACAAATCCTCTTACCAAGAGCTTCTAATTTTGATTTGTTGGATCCAATAAACATATCTTTCACGATTCACACCTTAATCAACTCCCAGATCTAATCAATGGCAGGACTCCGAGCAGGCTGACTAACAATCATGATTGTGGTGCTGGTCGTGTAGGGCCTGGCCGGCGACAACAACCATGCATACTCTCCATGCAGAGACACCATAATCAGAGGCAAGCTCTGCTGCTTTTGACAAACACCACCGCTCCTCTCCATGTTCTCCGACAAAATCCTTGTGGATCCGACCCCTCCAACCCAGAATTTAGCGGAGCCAGATTAACCCCCGGCTTCCCTTCCCATAACCAAATCTCAACCATTGTGGGCCGTTGAGTTTCTTGATTTCACCTCAACCCTCCGCGACAACCACCGCCCTCCGTCAGTGACCCCATAACCTTCCTAGAACCTTCGCCGCTGACGCACCACTGCTCCGTCAGTGACAACCACTCGACAAATGCATATTTTCGTCGAATCCGACCCCTCCAACCCAGAATTCACCGGATCTGGCTCCGCCATTGGGCAAGGAGAAACACAAGCTTCATTTCTTTTCAACTCGGTTCTTGCAACCCCTCCGTTGCTGATTTGTAGAGAAAGGAGGAAGAAAGGAAGGGAGAAGGTTAGTTTTTTTTTGTAATTTTTTAAAACTTAACAAGGGTCAAATAGACATTTGACAAATTTCACATAAATTTTAACGGAAATAGTCCATGGTAGCTTTCGGTAAGAAAAGAGTGAAATTTGGATGGTTTTTAATAATTACGATATAAGGATGACTCCTTGCAAATTTGGACAAATAAGGGGTGGTTCAGTGCAAAAACGCCTAATAAATATTACTTTGATGCCGTGTGCGTTCCACGACACGCATATACGGCCGGAATTTCCCCCTCCTATCAGAACACGAGTCAGTGTTGTGAAGGAATCCACCAACCCCATTGCCTTTGTCATCTCTAATCAACATGGCCACTGAATCCCTCCCATCCTGGACCGAACCATCGACATTAAGCTTAATCCATTAGGTCCGAGAGGAACCACGTGACCATCACCTTCACCCATCTATTCCGATCAATAATACAAAACCTTAGCGTAGCCTCTCTATAATCCAAAACCAGTGTGTGGATAAAATCCAGCTTGCTGTCCAAGTAGTGTTCATTACAGAAGACCCTCGAATTCCTCCACCAGAGCTGCCATATGACGGTAATGAAAATTCCTAGCCAACAATCCGCGTCCTCACCATCCGCCAGAATGTTAGACCCAAACCATTCTACAAATGGTGCATCGATGAAGTGATCTCTGTCCCCCATCGGCTGCAACATCGCCCAAATACCGCGTCTTTTCACACAATCCTGGAATATATGCAAAAGTGTTTACGGGTTATTTGTCCAATGGATACACACATCCATCTAAGTCAAATGACATTCTTTTCTCTCGACAGGATAGCACCACTCCCTTGATGGCTTTCCAAGCAAAGAAACGTGCCCTCTCCTGAGCGTCGTCTTCCTGATTCTCTTGTATACAACCCGATCGATGTTCAACTCATCCGCCATCGGGTGTAGGTACTTAAATACAACTGAGACTAAGAATCCACCATCACGAGTGCCCAACCAATGCAGTGAAACTGGAATCATAGGGTCCTAGTCGGTGTCTTTCCTACGATTTCCTTCATCACACCCATCGAAAGTAGGTGGCCACTTCCATCTTGATTCCAAGCTCCAAAAGTAACTAATATTTCTATGAAAATGATCCGGTGGAATACGCCCAATGGCGCAGCTACAAAGCGGTTGGCTAGTGACCAATTGCCAACCCAAAAGCAAAGACTGGCACCATTACCCGATTGCCTAGATGTACCTGAAACAAACACTTTCTCCACACCCTTCCGAATCGCCTCCTAAATTGTTGATACTTTAAACCGCTCCATTAAAGACGGGAGGATATATTTAGCATGGAGAACCTCCACCCAAAGGCCCCCAAGATCCTTAGGTTTGCAAATCTATGGCTGATAGGAGCTTATTATATGGTGTTAACTAGCGACTATTAGCTTAGGATTAGTGGTGTTTAGGTGCTTATTGAGTGGAATTCCCCGAATCTGGTATGGTGTTCATTTATGGATTTGCGGGATGCTCATAAGCCGTATTTTGTGGTTTTATTACGGAGATCTCGTTTGTACTCACTTTTAGTGCATTTGGGACGGAGCTAGAGAGAAGGATACCACACCTACACCCATGGAGAAGCCTAGAGGCGAAGCTGAGCTGCCTCGAAGCTTATAGAAGACCGAAGACCAGTTTGAGAGAAGGCCTCACGACCGAGAGGAGGTGTCACGACCGAGAACCAGCCGCAGAGAAGATGTCTCGACCGAGACCCAGAAGTTGCGATCGAGACTTAGCCTCAGTAGACATGTCTCGACCGAGACCATCCTGTCGCGATCGAGACTCACGCCTACTCTGAGAACTGGAGCTAGATTGCGATCGTGACCCACATTTCTCGACCGCGACCGCGGACCGGCCCAATTGAAGATTTAAGTCTGAGATTTGATCTGTTTTTCCCTATTTTATTATTTATTTTGAGTTATTTTATTTCCCTTTCACTAGGAACTATATAAACCCTTAGATATTTGGTTAGATGAGACCTTTTGGTCAATTTCACAACTCATCCTTAGAAATTCAGCAACCAAGAAGAAAGCTTCCACCTTTGTGCCACTTTCACCTTCACCCCTGGTTAGTTTCATCCATAATTATGTATTGCTTATAATTGCATATGTCTGGCTAAGATCCTACTAGTTCACTCTTAGGTTGAGGCCATTATTCTAGGATATGTTTGTGAGAATTCTTATGTTTATGTTCTAATAATAATTTTAGCATTGTTTTATGATCTCTTGTGCTTTATTGTCTATTGATTAATCTTGATTTTATCTAGGTTGTAAACTAGGTTAATTATTATTCATTCATATTGCTAGGCTTGATAATTTGATTTGAAAAGTCTTGTCTTTTAGGTAGCAATCAGAATTAGCATAGACTATTTGCGAGTGCTTATTTTGTAGAGATTATAAACCTATGTCGAGTATCGGTGATTTGCCAATGGTATTGCATAGGCCTACTTATCTTTGATCTTTATGTTGTTGCGCTTTTGAACCTTAGGATTTCTTTGGTTATTGCTTACAACAAGGGTTTCTAGGACTATCTGGACTAGTTGCTAATTAAGAACAAAGAGTAGGACAACTGGATTAGTTAGTTAAGAATATAGGATTAAGAGAATTAAATGATCAACTTTCCATGAGAATAATGAGCTGATACTAAAAGAGTGAACTTTCCATAATAATAATTTACAAATCCAACATTTACCGTTTTAATATTGCTAGTTTAGATAACAACATTCAAAACCCCCTAGTTACTACTAGGTAACACGAAAGAAATAGACTATCGTTGTGGCTCTCATGGGATTCGACTCCGACTTACCACTTTATTAGTGGATTGTTTAGTTGGATTATCTTTGATAGGAACAACGACCGTTTTACGCCTGTTAAATTTTGGCTCCGTTGCCCGGGAGCCAAATGTTATAGTTTGTTTCTTTTTGTGTTACTTTGGTGTGGACCTATTTCATTCCAGAGATAGAGCGGAAGCATCTACGCAATTTGCGACAATCCCTGCAGAATCTAGTGATCGAATCAATGGCGGCCAGAACGTTGCGAGAGCTTACATACCCAGATCTGACGCAACAACATCTAGGAGTGACGCTGCCTTCCCTGAATGCCGATGTCACCTTTGAATTAAAGACCGGTTTCATAAACCTGCTGCCGAAGTTCCATGGCTTGATTGGGGAGGACCCGATTATGCATCTAAGTGAGTTCCACGACATCTGCAGCTGTAGTAGGCCGAACAACGTCACCGACGAGCAGATCAAGATGAGAGCCTTCGGTCTAACATTGAAGGACAACGCGCGTCAATGGTATTACTTTCTACCACCCGGAAGTATCGACACTTGGGAGAAACTACACAAAGCCTTCCCCAGTAAGTATTTCCCGTCCAAGAAGGTTGTGGCGCTGAAAAGGGAGATTGCTATGGTGGAGCAACACGACGACGAAACGTTGTACGACTATGTGGAAAGGTTCGCGAGACTGTGTGCGACCTGCCCATTTCATGGGTTTGAGGAGAAAGACTTGGTGAACCACCTCTATAATGGGTTACTAGACAATGAAAGAAGGTTAGTTGATGCTGCGTGTAATGGGAGTGTGCTGAATTTAACTCCTGCCGAAGCTAGAGCACGACTTAATGAGATTGCTGAGGGAACGAGAAGCTTCGGGGGAACGTATACAAGGAAAGGAGCTAATGTTGTGAGCTCCGAAGAACCTGGATGGAGGAGTGAGATAGCTGAATTGAAAAGTATGATCAAGAACCTCGCCATCGGAAATCAGAAACCTGCGAGATTATGCGGTATTTGTGCAAACGAGAGCCATCCTACCGATAGGTGCCCGCAACTCCAGGATCAGACTATAGCTGAAGTACATGCTATAGGAGGTTTTTGACCTTCTAGACCTCGGTATGAGAACAACAACGAAAATAATTACAACCAGCGGAGCAATGATAATCCTGGCTTTAGGAGAAACGAGCCAATTGGTGGACAAAATCAAGGCTACTACCAAAATCAATACCAAAACAACCCATACCGTGCTCCATATCCACCGAACTCCGAAGGACCATTAGTGAGGGAGATGCTGGACACACTAACAAAACACTTCGCCGCATGTTCAAACAACCGAGTCCAGCATACGTAGTCTAGAGAAACAGGCCGCACAAATAGCGGAGGCGGTAAACAACTTGCAACAGCAGAATTCGGGAAAGCTACCATCGCAGACTGTCGCAGCCCCGAGGGAGAATGTAAGTGTCATCATGATACGAGGTGGACATGCACTTGATGAAAAGGTAGAGGAAGAGATGCTGAAAACGGTTCCTGAGCTGATATATCGACCAAGACAGGAAGGTCGCGACCGAGACTTGGCCCCAGTAGAGATGTCACGATCGTGACATGCATGTCTCGACCGAGATGACGGTACCCTTGTTTCCGAAAAGTTGATCGAAAAGAGTCACGATCGCGACACAACGTCATGACCGCGACTTAGCTCCAGTTCACCCCATCTCGACCGCGACCAAGCATCTCGACCGCTACCAAGTGCTGATGAACGCGACTACAGGGAGATGTTTGATACGCTTAGTAAGTGTAAGGTGAATATTCCTCTGCTCGACTCGTCAAGAATGTCCCTCGCTATGCTAAACATATAAAGGAGCTCTGCACTAAGAAGAGAAGTGAGAAGCTTCAAGGAAGGCAAAAGTCCAGGTTAGCGAAAGAATCCCTGCGGCCATCCAACAAAAGATGACTACCAAACGCGCGGACCCAGGGATGGTAAGTATCCCCTGCACTATAGGTAAAACAAAAATTGATAAGGCCATGCTAGATGTAGGAGCATCTATTAATGTTTTACCTTACTCATTGTACAAAACATTAGGATTAGGATCTATGAGTAAGATAGGGATTGTGCTTCAGTTAGCTGACTGGTCTATGATTTACCCGAAAGGGTTAGTCGAAGATGTGTTGGTTATGGTCGAGGGCCTTATATTCCCTGCAGATTTTTATGTACTGGATGATGTTCATGATACGCAGGCTGTACCTGTCCTACTAGGTAGACCCTTTATGAGGACATCTAAAACAAAACTAGACCTAGATACCGGGGCGCTTACGCTCGAGTTGGACGGGGATTTTGTCAATTTTAATATATATGAGACTACGACAAAATCCCTGGATGATGGCTCGATATTCTGTATTACGGATGTTATCGAACCTTCCAAACTAGGCTCACATGTTGTTTTGGGCAGTAGCCCCACCTCACTAACCACACAGGTAAAGAAACCTGCTAAAAACTGTTGTGCAGGGTACAAAGAAGGCGAAAACAAAGCCCAAGGGTAAGTCTAAGTGTGGGGAGAGTAAGGAGAAAAAGAAGCCCAAGCAAATATGGGTAGTCAAGGAGGAGAATGGTCTAAGGTTCAAACCTTTCCATCCGTGGTTCAAAAAGATGCTGTTAGATGATGCAATCCGGAAGGGATCGAGTGGACATGGTTGAATTACGTAGAGCGTTACGTCGTGCAGCGACGTTAACTAAGGCGCTGATCGGGAGGCAACCCGAGGGATTTTTACTAACGTTAATCCCATTAGTTTGTTTTTTTTTTAATTATTTTTAGGAATACCCGCGGAGCCAGCAGGTAGGAAGCCATTGGAGGAGTAAAACCGACACAACCACCCGAAACTGCCCATGTCGCGATCGCGACCAATGCATCACGATCGAGATATTGCCTCAGTAGAGATTTCGCGATCTTGACCCCTGCATCTCAACCGCGACACGGCACCTACCTTCGCTCAAATCGGACGACGACGACGATGGTAGATCGGGGTGTTTTCTTCCTTTTCCCTTTTTAGGTGTCCTCTTTTGCTGCATTGAGGACAATGCGCGATTCAAGTGTGGGGAGAGGAGTTGACTTGTTTAGGTGGTTTTCGCTAGTGTTTTGCTATTCTTCTATTGTACCGGATATTTCTTAAACTCTTGCATTATTTTGTTAAAAAAAATTAGAAAAACCCTAGAGAGTAAAAAGAGATTAGATCGAAAAGGGGGCTCCAACAAATATATATATATATAAAATCAGAAAAAATAAAAATAAAAAGAATAAAAACCAGGCAAGTAAGAATTGAATAAAAAGGAAAAGGTTGGTGCCTGAAAATAAAAATAGAAAAGAAAAGAAAAAGTCTTACCACTTAGAATTTTGGTGAAAACCCGAAAGGGCGCCGGAATTACATTGTTTTGTGATTGATTATATTGATTGCATATCTATTGGCGTCGGAGACATAAGAAGGGAGTTGAAGGATTGTCTCGGGTTCTAGGATTCACCAAGGAGGGATAAGAAGTTAGTTTTTGGCCTATTATCTCTTTGTTTATGAGCTTATTGTTATCCACACCTTGCATGCTTACCATTCCACTAGTTCATTAGTTTTGCTACATATTATTGGCGGTTGTGTTAGATTCTAGGATTAGATTTCTATTCCTTGGAGTTTGATGCATATTGTTGTGGTTGTACTATGCATATTTTTGAATTAGGATTGGTGGTTGTGATGCGTGGATTTATTATATTATCTAGTGGTTTTGGACATTACTCGAAGAGGAGGAATAAGAAGTGTATAAGCGAGTGGGAGACTCGATTCTATCTTTATTATGTTATATTTATGTACCCTTACCCTTAGAGGAGATTAGGAATTCCACATGTGCTTAAATGCACACCACCTGGTCCGATTTTTACTATTGTATTGGAGTGGTGACATATGAAGTGGAGAAATAAGGAGGGTTTTGGGTAGGACATCTCGGAGACATAAGAAGATAGATCGGAGTTAGGTTAGTGCTCGATACACTTGGAGTTTGAAGTATAGTCGCTAGCAAGCTTTCTCTACACTTACTGTAGACCTTTGTGCTTTTTAGGAGGAGTGAGTTTTATTTTGCTTACTCGAGGACGAGCAAGTTTTAAGTGTGGGGAGGTTTGATAGGAGCTTATTATATGGTGTTAACTAGCGACTATTAGCTTAGAATTAGTGGTGTTTAGGTGCTTAATGAGTGGTATTCCCGAAATCCAGTATGGTGTTCATTTATGGATTTGCGGGATGCTCATAAGCGGTATTTTGTGGTTTTATTACGGAGATCTCGTTTGTACTCACTTTTAGTGCATTTGGGACGGAGCTAGAGAGAAGGATACCACACCTACATCCATGGAGAAGCCTAGAGGCGAAGCCGAGCTGCCTCGAAGCTTATAGAAGACCGAAGACCAGTTTGAGAGAAGGCCTCACGACCGAGAGGAGCTGTCACGACCGAGAACCAGCCGCAGAGAAGATGTCTCGACCGAGACCCAGAAGTTGCGATCGAGACTTAGCCTTAGTAGGTATGTCTCGACTGAGACCATCTTGTCGCGATCGAGACTCACGCCGACTCTGAGAACTGGAGCTAGATTGAGATCGCGACCGCGACCCACAAGTCTCGATCGCGACTGCGGACACGGACCGGCCCAATTGAAGATTTAAGTCCGAGATTTGATCTGTTTTCCCCTATTTTATTATTTCTTTTGAGTTATTATATTTCCCTTTCACTAGGAACTATATAAACCCTTAGATATTAGGTTAGATGAGACCTTTTGTTCAATTTCACAACTCATCCTTAGAAATTCAGCAGCCAAGAAGAAAGCTTCCACCTTTGTGCCACTTTCACCTTCACCCCTGGTTAGTTTCATCCATAATTATGTATTGCTTTCAATTGGATATGTCTGGCTAAGATCCTACTAGTTCACTCTTAGGTTGAGGCCATTATTCTAGGATATGTTTGTGAGAATTCTTATGTTTATGTTCTAATAATAATTTTAGCATTGTTTTATGATCTCTTGTGCTTTATTGTCTATTGATTGATCTTGATTTTATCTAGGTTGCAAACTAGGTTATTATTATTCATTCATATTGCTAGGCTTGATAATTCGATTTGAAAAGTCTTGTATTTTAGGTAGCAATCAGAATTAGCATAGACTATTTGCGAGTGCTTATTTTGTAGAGATTATAAACCTATGTCGAGTATCGGTGATTTGCCAATGGTATTGCATAGGCCTACTTATCTTTGATCTTTATGCTGTTGCGCTTTTGAACCTTAGGATTTATTTGGTTATTGCTTACAAAAAGGGTTTCTAGCACTATTTGAACTAGTTGCTAATTACGAACAACGAGTAGGACAACTGGATTAGTTAGTTAAGAATATAGGATAAGAGAATTAAATGATCAACTTTCCATGAGAATAATGCGCTGATACTAAAAGAGTGAGCTTTCCATCATAATAATTTACAAATACAACATTTACCGTTTTAATATTGCTAGTTTAAATAACGACATTCAAAACCCCCTAGTTAGTACTAGGTAACACGTAAGAAATAGACTATCATTGTGGCTCTCTTGGGATTCGGCTCCGACTTACCACTTTACTAGTGGATTGTTTAGTTGGATTATCTTTGATTGGAACAACGACCGTTTTACGCCTGTCAATGGGCATCCCACCAACTGCATTTTTCTTGTATCACCCCAATTACTCCAAATAAAGGAGTGAGTGACTTGATTAATCTTCTCATAAATTGACACTTAAGGGACAATATTCCATAGAATAAACTGTTAAATATCCGATAACCGACTTAGCTAAGGTCACCCTCCTGATAATGCTAAGGTGACGACCCCTCCAACCATTGAAGCGATCATAGATAATTTGAAGTAGAGACTCAAAATTCATCTTATCCACGGGCTTGTGAAGAATAGGAACTCAAAGATACACTCCTAAATCCACCATCTACTTTATGTGTGCTAACTTCTTCACCTTAAATTTCTGCAACCAGTCTAACATAGAAGGTGTTGTATTACAAGATTAAACTGCCAAACAGGTTTGAGTAATCCTAGTGATATGCAATATATTAACTAAATTAAGTGATCAACGTATCAAAAACAACATAAAGTAAAGAAGAGAAGAACTTAAAAACATGGATAGGAATCAAGAAATGATAGAGAAAGTACTTACAAAACCGAAACTCTCATAAAATTCAATCTCAAGTTAAACAATAGTGGACATAACTCCTCATAGACATGAAGAACTAAGCAATGTATGGTAGAAAATTATGCTAAACTGTGGAACCTGATTCCCTAGGAAGAATCATATTTATAGAGAAACTCCTAATGAATCTCAGAAGATAATAAAGTCTACCTAATTCTAACATCAAATAATAATAAGTAACTAAAAACAATATGAAATTAATAATATCTGAAACTAATAAATCATGATAGGGATTTAGCAATTCTTCAAGGTAAAAAGGAGGAATTCCGAATCTACAACGAAGGTTTGTTGACTCGCGGGTCGCAACAGTTGGGGGTGTGGGTCACGGAATGGCTTTCGGTGAATCTTGTTCACCTATATTCTTAACAACTCAATCCTCGCCAGTTCTTCTATATCTTCTAACCCACGGGCCGCTGCCAAGGTGGCGCGGGGGCGGATGTACATCTGGTGATTTTCTTCTTCGGGAAACTACATCTTTATTGTGCTAATGAGGGAAACTCATCCGTGGGGTGCAAATTCTTTTCTGGAAAAACACTTCATCTCTAATCTTCTCTACTTCTGTAGTATCCTTCATCAACATATTCCTTCATAGTTGGACTTCTCTCAAACTCATCTCAAACATGTATATCAAATACGCAATACTCGATTCTCGAGTATGGATCAATACAACTCGACTAAAACATCTTAAAATACCTATACAAATGTGTTAAATAGTGCAAATAGAGCTAGAAGAAATAGCTCACTGATGAGGCCAAAATGGTCGTTGTGCCTATCAAAGATACCCAACTTAACAATTCCACTAGTAAAGCAGTAAGAAAGGGTCGAATCCCAAGAGAGCCAGAACGTTAATTTATTTCTTATGGTGCTACCGAATAGTAACAATGGGTTTTTTTATTGTGATTATCGTAACTAAGCAAAAGTAAAATAAAAGCAAAGAATGTTGGGTTGTAACTAATATGATTATGGATCTCACTCTATCTAGTATCAGCACATTGTTCAATCGGAATGCTGATCATCGAATTCTATTAATTTATATTCTGAATTGGTTAATTTGGTTGTCCTACTCTTTGTTCGTAAATAACAACTAGTCCAAATAGTCCTAGAAACCCTTATTGTAAGCAATAACCCAAGAAATCCCAAGGTTCAAAAGCACAATAACATAAAGATCAAAGATATGTAGGCCTATGCAATACCATTGGAAAATAGCCGATACTCGACACATGTTTATAATCTCTACAAAATAAGCACTCGCAAATAGTCTATGCAAATTCTGATTGCTACCTAGATAAAATCAAGATCAATCAATAGTTAATAAAGCATAAGAGATCATAAAACAATCCTGAAATTAACTTTAGAATAAAAACATAAGAATTCTCTCAAACAAATCCTAAAACAATGGCTTCAGCCTTAAGAGTGAACTATAGAGAGTTTAGCCAGACATAGCCTTAGAAAGCATTGAGAAATATGGGTGAATGATGGAAAACAAACCAGAAAAGATGATAAAGGTGGAAGCTTTTTTGGAGGCTGCTGCTGAGTTCTCTCTAAATGAATGTGTGATGAATTATGAATGATCCAAAAACTTCATCTAACCTAATTTCTAAAGGCTTATATAGTATCTAATAAAAGGAAAATAAAATAAATCAAAATAATTAAAAAGATGTGGAAAAACTAATCAGAATCTCGGATATAATCTTCAATATGGGTCGGCCTTTTCCGTTGTCACAATCGTGACAGGGCTGTCACGATCGTGATGGTGCTCCAGTTCTCAGGTCCGTGGCTGGTGTCGATCGTGATAGGGAGTAGCAATCGTGATAGGTCAACTAAAGCTAAGTCGTGATCGTGATGGATTGTCTCGGTCGTGACAGCTTCAACTGAGGCTGGCTCTTGGTCATGATGACTCCATCTCGGTCGTGAGAGCTTCTCCTGAGATGGTCTTTGTCTTCTACAAGCGTCGAGGCAGCTCGGCTTCGTCTCTCGGCTTCTCCTTCGGTGTAGGCGTGGTATACTTCCTCTACCTCCATCCCGAATGCACTAAAAGTGAGTACAACCGGGATCTCCATGATAAAACCACAAAATGCTGCTTACGAGCATCCCGCTAATCCATAAGTAAACTCCAACCTAGATTCCGGGAATACCACTCATTAAGCACCTAAACACCACTATTCCTAAGCTAATAGTCGCTAGTTAACACCATATAATAAGCTCCTATCAAACTTCCCCACACTTAAACCTTGCTCGTCCTCCAGTAAGCAAAATAAAGCTCACTCCTCCTAAAAGCACAAAGGTCTATAGTAAGTGTAGAGACAGCCTGCTAGCGACTATACTTAAAACTCCAAGTGTAAAATGAGCACTCACCTAACTTCGATCTATCTTCTTATCTCTCCAAGATAACCTACCCAAATACCTCCTTATGTCTCCACTTCATATGTCACCACTTCATACAATAATAAATATCGAACCAAGTGATGTGTAAATAAGGCAAAAGTGGACATCCTAATCTTCTCTAAGGGTAAGGTTTACATAAATTATGATAATAAAGATAAAATTCGAGTCTCCCACTCGCTAATACACTTCTATTCCTCCTCTTCAAAACCACCAAACCTAATTCAGAAATCTGCATAGCACAACCACAACAATATGCATCCAACTCCAAGAAATAGAAATCTAATCGTAGAATCTAATACACCGCCAATAGTGTGTAACAAATCTGATGAACTAGTGAAAAGGTGAGCATGCAAAGTGTGGATAACAATAAGCTCAATAACAAAGGAATAAAAGGATAAAACTAACTTCTTATCCCTCCTTGGTGAATCCTAAACACCCGAGACAATCCTTCAACTCCCTTCTTATGTCTCCGACGCCAATAAAAGATGCAATCAAATAAATAATCACAAAACAATGTAATCCCGACGCCCTTTCGGGTTTCACCAAAATTCTAGAGTGGTAGGAACTATTTCTTTTTTTCTTTCTTATTTTTATTTTCAGGCACTCACCTTTTCATTTTTAATCCATTCTTACTTGCTTGGTTTTTATTTTTAATTTTTTAATTTTTTTCTTGGAGCCCCCCTTTTTGATCCAATCTCTTTTTACTCTTCTGGGGTTTTCTGATTTTTTTTTCCTAAACAATGATAATAAATGCAAAGGTTCTGGAAATATCCGTACAAACTCGATCTAAACACAACCAAAACAGTTCAGCAAAGACTCGAAAATATAAGGTAAATCAGCGGTAATAGCAAAAGAAACCAAAAACAGCACCAATAACGCCTCGACTAGTCGACTCCTCTCCCCACACTTGAATCGCGCATTGTCCTCAATGCAGCAAAAGAGGACACCATAAAAAGGGGAAGACAAAGAAGAAACCGTTGGAATGCTGAACTGCTGTTTTGTTCGTGGTGAACAAAAGAGGTGAAATCCCGACCGCGTCACGATCGTGACATAGTACGATCGTGACACGAGTAATGTGTACGCGATTGAAGTTTTGCGCCTCCTCCGCTGACCTCCTCGTGCTGGCTCCGCCATTTTCCTAAGAAGAAAATAAGAACAAAACAGAATAATGGGGTTAACGTTAGTAAAACCCCCTCGGGTTGCCTCCCGATCAGCGCCTTAGTTAACGTCGCGGCACGACGTAATCTCTCTCGTCAATCAACCATGTTCACTTGATCCCTTCCGGATCGCATCATCTAACAACAACTTTTTGAACCACGGATGGAGAGGTTTGAACCTTAGACCATTCTCTTCCTTGACTACCCATATTTGCTTGGGTTTCTTTTTCTCCTTACCTTCCCCACACTTAGATTTAACCTTGGGCTTTGTTTTTGCTTTCTTCACAACCTGCACAACAGCTTTAGCAGGTTTCTTTCCCTGTGTGGTTAGAGAGGTGGGGCTACTGCCCAAAACAACATTCGAGCATAGGTCGGCAGGTTTATTAGCGTCATTAATACAGAATACCAAGCCATCATCCATGGATTGTATCGTAGTTTCATATATGTTAAAATTAACAACATCCCCGTCCAACTCGAGCATAAGCCCCCCGACATCTAGGTCTAATTTTTTTAGCTGTCCGCATAAAGGGTATGTCTAGAAGGACAGGTGCGGCTTCCATATCGTGATTAACATCTAGCATATAAAAGTCTGCAGGGAATATAAGGTCCTCCACCATAACCAACACATCTTCGACTAACCCTTTCGGGTGAACCGTAGACCTGTCCGCTTGTTGAAGCACAACCCCTGTTTCACTCATAGGTCCTAATTCTAATGATTTGTATAATGAGTAAGTTAGGACATTAATAGAAGCACCTAAGTCTAGCATGACTCTATAAATTTTAGTTTTACCTATGGTGCAGGGGATACTCACCATCCCTGGATCTGAGCGCTTTGTAGCTATCTTTTGTTGGATGGCCGTGGAAACTCTTTCGCTGACCTGAACCTTTTGATTTCCTTCCAGCTTCTGACTTCTCTTCTTGATGCAAAGCTCCTTTAAATGTTTAGCATAATGAGGGACACTCTTGACGAGTTCGAGCAGAGGGATATTCACCTTACACTTACTAAGTGTATCAAAAATCTCCTTGTAATCGCGGACATCAGCACTTGGTAGCGGTCGAGATGGTTGGTCACAATCGAGATGGGGTGAACTGGGGCTTAGCCGCGATCGTGACAACATGTCACGATCGTGATTCGTTTTGCAATTTTTTTTGTAAACTAGATTACCGTCATCTCGGTCGTGATGGAGTTGTCGCGATCGTGATGGATCAACTGGGACAATGTCGCGGTCATGATGATTCTGTCGCGGTCGTGATATCTCTCCAGTTTCCTCCTACAGCCTCTCTTCTTGCAGCTTTACATCAGGTATTTGTATTGTGATGGCACTTACGTTTTCTCTCGGATTTCTCTCGGTTTGGGAGGGTAATTTGCCCGAGTTCTGATGCGTTAGATTATTAATTGCCTCCGCCATTTTCGATGCCTGCTTCTCCAGATTCCTTGTACTCGCCTCCGTGGTTTGAACATGTTCCGTTAAGTACTTTGTCAGCGTTTCCAGCATCTCTCTCGTCGATGGCTCTTTGCGTTTCGGTGGGTATGGAGCACGGTATTGATTGTTGTATTGGTATTGTTTATTCTGCCCCCAGCTGAGTCGCCCCATCTAAAACCAGGATGATCATTACCTCTCGGATTGTAGCTGTTGTTTTCTCGCTGATTGTAGTTGTTGTTGTTGTTCTCAAACCGAGATCTAGGGGGTCCAAAACCTCCCACAACGTATACTTCAACAATGGTTTGATCCTGGAGTTGCGGGTACATATCGGTATGGTGGCTCTCGTACGCACAAATACCGCATAGTCTCGCAGGTTTCTGATTTCCCACGGTGATGTTCTTGATCATACTCTTTAACTCAGCTATTTCATTCTTCCATCCGGGCTCTCCGGAATCCACAACGTTTACTCCTTTCCTCGTATACGTCCTTCTGAAACTTCTCGTTCCCTCAGCAATCTCATTTAGTCGGGCTCTGGCTTCGGCGGGAGTCAAATTCAGCACACTCCCGTTACACGCAGCGTCCACCAACCTTCTCTCGTTGTCGAGTAACCCATTGTAAAGGTGGGTTACCAAATCTTTCTCCTCAAACCCATGGAATGGGCAGCTAGCACATAGTCTCGCGAATCTTTCCACATAGTCGTATAGCGTCTCATCATCGTGTTGCTCCACCATTGCAATCGTCCTTTTTAAAGCAACCACTTTCTTGGAAGGGAAATACTTACTAAGGAAGGCTTTGTGTAGCTTATCACAAGTGTCGATACTTCCGGTGGGTAGCAAGTAGTACCATTGTCGCGCACTATCTTTTAGCGTACGATCGAAAGCTCTAATCTTTATCTGCTCGTCGGTGACGTTACTCGGCTTGCTGCAGCTGCAGATGTCGTGAAACTCACTTAGATGCATAATCGGGTCTTCCCCAACCAGTCCATGGAACTTTGCTAGCAAATTGATGAAACCGGTCTTAGCTCAACATAACGCCGGCATTTAGGGCAGGCAGCATTACTCCCAGGTGTTGGTGCGTCAGATCTGGCTCTGTAAGCTCTCTCAACGTTCTCGCAGCCATTGATTCGATTACTAGATTTTGTAGAGATTGTCGCAAGTTGCGTAGATGCATCCGCTCTATCTCTAGATTTAAATCAAGCAAATCTGAATTAGTAGCGCGAGTGTGGACCATAAGATAGGTCCACACCAGAATAGTAACAGAAAAAGAAATAAACTAAAACCATTGGCTCCCCGGCAACGACGCCCAAATTTGCTGAGGCCGAAACGGTCGTTGTGCCTATCAAAGATACCCAACTTAACAATTCCAATAGTAAAGCGGTAAGAAGGGGTTGAATCCCAAGAGATCCAGAACATTAATTTATTTCTTATGGTGCTACCGAATAGTAACAATGGGGGGTTTTGATTGTGATTATCGTAACTAAGCAAAAGTAAAATAAAAAGCAAAGAATGTTGGGTTGTAACTAATATGATTATGGAGCTCACTCTATCTAGCATCAGCACAATGTTCAATCAGAATGTTGATCATCGAATTCTATTAATTTATATTCTGAATTGGTTAATTTGGTTGTCCTACTCTTTGTTCGTAAATAGTAACTAGTCCAAATAGTCCTAGAAACCCTTATTGTAAGTAATAACCAAGGAAATCCGAAGGTTCAAAAGCGCAACAGCATAAAGATAAAAGATATGTAGGCCTATGCAATACCATTGGAAAATAGCCGATACTCGACACAGGTTTATAATCTCTACAAAATAATCACTCGCAAATAGTCTATGCAAATTCTGATTGCTACCTAAAAGACAAGACTTTTCAAATCGAGTTATCAATCCTAGCAATATGATGGATAATTAATCAACCTAGTTTGCAACCTAGATAAAATTAAGATCAATCAATAGTCAATAAAGCACAAGAGATCATAAAACAATCCTGAAATTAACTTTAGAATAAAAACATAAGAATTCTCACAAACAAATCCTAAAAACAATGGCTTCAGCCTTAAGAGTGAACTATAGAGAGTTTAGCCAGACATAGCCTTAGAAAGCATTGAGAAATATGGATGAATGATGGAAAACAAACCAGAAAAGATAATAAAGGTGGAAGCTTTCTTGGAGGCTGCTGCTGAGTTCTCTCTAAATGAATGTGTGATGAATTATGAATGATCCAAAAACTTCATCTAACCTAATTTCTAAAGGCTTATATAGTATCTAATAAAAGGGAAATAAAATAAATCAAAATAACTAAAAAGATGTGGAAAAACTAATCAGAATCTCGAATAAAATCTTCAATATGGGTCGTCCGTTTCCGTTGTCACGATCGTGACAGGGCTGTTGCGATCGTGATGGTGCTCTAGTTCTCAGGTCCGTGCCCAGTGTCGATCGTGATTGGGAGTAGCGATCGTGATAGGTCGCTAAGTCGCGATCGTGATGGATTGTCTCGGTCGTGACAACTTCAACTGAGGCTGGCTCTCGGTCGTGATGACTCCATCTCGGTCGTGACAGCTTCTCCTGCGATGGTCTTCGTCTTCTACAAGCGTCGAGGCAGCTCGGCTTCGCCTCTTGGCTTCTCCTTCGGTGTAGGCGTGGTATACTTCCTCTAGCTCCATCTTGAATGCATTAAAATTGAGTACAACCGGCATCTCCATCATAAAACCACAAAATACCGCTTACGAGCATCCCGCTAATCCATAAGTAAACTCCAACCTAGATTCCGGGAATACCACTCATTAAGCACCTAAACACCACTATTCCTAAGCTAATAGTCGCTAGTTAACACCATAAAATAAGCTCCTATCACTCACATCAAACTCCCCCATATTTAGACCTTTACTCATCCCAAGTAAGATAAAAAGAAAGCTAACTCTCTAATCATCAAAATATCAAAGGTATGAAGAAGTACAAGAAAATATGACTTACACGATCCCACAACTTATCATTATGATCCTCTAGACAATCAAAACTAAGATCAATGTGAGTACTATAAAAATCAGCCCATACCTCAACTCTAAAAGATGATGAGTAGCTTAGCCCGAACAATTTATAACACCTCTTCTTATGACACCTTCACCATCATTAAGTATCCCAATAATCACTCTTTTTTCTTTCTCTCATTCTACATAGGCGCCCTTTCGGGAACTCGCCTAGCCACTCCTCTTCTTTTATAGTTAGGCTCACATAACTCACATATCTCATAATCTCATATTATCTCGGTCTTTACCTGTACAAATTACATGCTTACTCCTGGAGCTTCCTTGAAGGGTTTTCAACTCTCCATGATTTTGATTGCCTTTTTCTTTTTGTGGCCTTTTCGATTTTTTTTTCAAAATAAACAACAAATCTAAACAAAAAACGAATCGAAACATGATTAAAGAAGAATATCAAATATGGACGTAACAAAATAATGAAAAATCTAGTGAAGTATACACAATAATGGATCTATCCCTCCCCATAAATTTTGCGTTGTTCTCAGTGTAGAGATATTGGATACAAAAGATAAGGGAAAGAAAAGATAGAAAATATTTCAGAGAAAAGGGGAGTTTGAAGCAGAAAATAAGTGTCAGTATTTATCGAGGATTACTAAAAAACGATGACGAACTTTAGAAAAAGGCACGGGGCGTGACAATATGGGCATGTGTTGCGGATTTGTCTCTGGTCCATTTTTTCATCGGTACACAAATGGGGCGTGTTCAGTACAAAATTCTGCACTTCGCAAATGTGATATGGTGATGAGGTTAGTGATGGTGTGACACCGGAATCCGTGGCAAAGAACCTAGACTTAGTGACATGTAAATAAGGGGAAATGGTGTGTCGTCGACGCTAGAATGGTGTTACCAAAGGAGGCGATGATGTTAGAAATGGAAAATGAAGCGGTTGGTGGAAGTGATGGTGAAACGAAAGGTGAATTTTTGTTCCTCTAGACATCTTTCTGTATTTTGCCTTTTTCTTGATATGTTTTTTTCCATTTTTCCTTTGCCTTTTTCTAGTCTTTTTTTCCCTCTCTTTGTTTTATATAATTTTTTCTAACCACATATGTAGCAACTGTCATAGAAACTGAAACAATACATGCAAAAATGTCAAAGGTTAACCATTCATGTACAAGTCACAGGGTAAGGCATAATAACTCATCATACAATCCGAAACAAACTCAATAACAACACCCTCAAAACAAGTGACAAGACCGGTCGTTAGGCAGTTTAGTCAAATTAATCCCTTTTACTCCTCTACTAAGTAGAGCGGCAAGTAGGGATCGAATCCACGGGGAACCGAAGCAATAAATTCTTATAGTATTAGAACGATAAACTAATGAAAAGTAACTAATGGTGGATTTGAAAAAACTTGTATTGATTGTTGTAATTAATTGGGAAAAACACTTTATATGGTTGATCTAACCTTCTAGCCTGATTCAATGATCCTAGGTTCCTTCTATTCGGGTTCTATCTCTATTCCTAATTCCTTTATGTCTTCTAAATTTCTCTAATCCATGTACTAATATTGCTGATTAGGTCAACTAGTCCTAACAGTGTCTTGTCTACCAACCTAGCCTTGAAACTATCAAGACTAACTTCTAGACAACATTAAGTTCATGGATAAATAGGAAGGTATATTGTCATTGGCGCCTATACCTCATTAATCTCCCTATCCTATGAGTCCAACTAGTCCAAGTAGAGATTCGTACTACTAAGCAGGCAAGGTTCTCCAACTAGGATAAACCAGGCCCTAGCAATATTGAATCGAACTAACGACCTAGGTGATCAATCTAGAGAGTGCATTCAATTCAATAGATATTACATGCAAGAGATTAAAGCAATAGAGACATAATTATATTACGAAACAAGGATAAGAACCTCACATTGAATCAACCTAGAGGCGCGAACCAACCACACAAAGTCAAAGGAGATTACTCCTGGCTCATTGCTAATAACCTAATGTAATTCTTAAAATGAGAATAAAGTGTGTTTAGGGAGAGGCAAAGCTCTCCCTATTTATAAGATATGAGCAAGATAACCTTAAATGAGAACCCTAAAATGTGTTATGTGGAAACCCAACCCGAATAGATGTAAATCCTAGGTAAAAAAGCCACTTAAAGTCTCGGAGCTAGGTCTTCTCGCGGCGCAACATAGGTGAAGGCACGGGCGCGCATGTGTTGGCGCAATCGCGCCGCCCTCAGAATGTGGTGCACGGTCGCACCATGTCTGGCGCGGTCGCACTTGTGTGTGGCTCGCCTTGGCTGGATGAACGAGCTAGGCGCGGGCGCGCCCGGGGAAAAAGTGCCCTTTTCCGCCTCTTCTTCACTCGTGTTTTCTTCTTGCCTCTCGCGTCTTCTCCCTTGTGCACATAATCCTCGTGTTATACTCTTTGCTTCATGATGTAGGGATTATGGCAATATGCTCCTCTTGTGGCCTTTTACGCCTATAGTTGGTGCTAATTCCCACTCTAAATGGTGTACAAAATGCCGCCAATCATACCCCGACACTTGAACCATTTCTCGTTCTCGAGTAAACTATAGCTGACTCTTGGCGGGCTTAGTGAGTACGATGGTACGATCGGAATGGTGATTTGATCAACTTCTGGCTTTTGTTACCTAGTATCATAGAACAACGGGCGTAGATTCCGCCTCCAAACACAACATTCAAAGTAATGCCGTTAAACTTAGCTCTACTCTAACTATGGTACCTAGTATCCCCTAATATGTGAACTATGCTAACCCCTACTTAGATGCAATCACCTAAATCTCCAAACTATACCGAAAAGATAACTATTCAAGTGATATATGGATGTGAATAACAAAAGATTAAACAAATGACTATGGCTCGTCCTAACATACTTCCTACTTACGATAATTCTGCACAAGTTCCCATATTGTCGAAAACAACCATCAGCCACACTTTGCTCAAGTAATACCAAATGCATTTTTCCTTGCTCCCTTTTATCCTAGTACAAGTTTTTGTCCTTTTACACCTTTACATTTAGGGTGCAGGGTCCGTTCATTTTATGGTCCAGACCAACTTTATTGTGTTACTAGGTAGAACCTGTCCATTTTATGGTCCAGGCTAGTATGACACTCTTTTGCTTAATAGATCATGGAGGATCGATCCCTCAGTTATTTTTCACACCTCAAGCATCAAGTGCTCTTCCGATTTTCTTTTACTAGGAGCTCACTACCTTTATACTTTTTGTTTTTCTTTTTATGCAAAAGGACGAGAACAATTTATTATGACATAAAGTGAAACAAAAGAAAAAGTGGTGATTATGCAATCTTTAATAAGGTTCGAGTGCGCCCTAATCACAATCCACATGCTCAAGCCTAATTCCTCTACCTAATGCATCATATCCTCACCATATACACTCGAGATATCAACATCTAAGGCATAGTAAGAAAATTTAAAGATCATGCATCTTTGTAGAAGTTCACAACGTCACAAACAAGGGGAAAAACTATGGATACCGACTCTTAAGATTCAAAAATAAAGGGAAAACTGACTCCAAATTTTAAATGCAGGGATATGCGAGGATAATCCCCCCCCCCCCCCCCCCCCCCACACACACACACACTTAAACTACACAATGTCCTCGTTGTGAAACATGGAGACATATAAATCAAGTGGGAAAAAGAGAAATTACCTCTTCGCAGGGTTGCCTCCCGATCAGCGCCTTTGTTTAACGTCGTTGGCTCAACGTACCTCTCTCTCAACCTGCCTCGACCAATATCTTGTCCAGCTCGTCCTTCTGTATTCAGTGTTGTTTTATTCCTTCTTTCGCAGTCTGCTGCTTGTCGTATCCCTTCTTCTTCACCCACGTAGTGTCCCGGCGGTAACTCTGATGTTACTTTGGATACCTGAAATATTGGTGGAAGAAAAAGAGGGATTGCTCCTTCCAACATTAGCATAGGGAGCCCACCCGCCAATTCCAACTCTAGCCTATCAACATCCCTCTCGGGATCCACTAACTTAATTGCAAAAACACTTGCAGCCTCATCTCCAGACTCCTCATCACTACCTATGTCAAAGTCCCTCTCCCTAGGTCTACTTTAGTGTCGGATGTTCTCATAAATGGTCTTCCTAACAGTATAAGTACACCATCTCTATCATTTTCCATGTCCAGCACATAAAAGTCCATAGGGAAGAAAAGCCTATCTACCTTAACCATCACATTCTCTACAACTCCCCTAGGGCAAACAGTCGACCCATCAGCTAATCGGACTAAAATATTTGTTTCATTTAGAGATCCAAGTCCTAATTTCCGCCATAGAGAGTACGGAAGACATTTATAGCAGCCCCTAGATCTAACATAGCACGGACAAAATTGGTGTTGCCAATTTGGCAAGGGATAGTGACCATACCTGGATCGTTGAACTTGTGAGGCACGCGTTGTTGGTAGATAGCGGATACTCGCTACTCTGCTGCTTTCTTTCTTATTTTGGCTTCTTTTTACTATGAAAAGCTCCTTGAGGAACTTCGCATACTGCGGTATACTTTGCACCAGATTGATTAGGGGATATTCACGACACATTTATTAAAAATTTCGAACAACTCTTTGTCGCCCCGCTGGCCTTCGAGTATCCTTTAGTGCTTCTAGGAATGGGGCCGGAGGCTTCTCTGAACCGAGTGGAAGGAAGTTCGGGCAAACGTAGTTGCTCTGGTGGAGCTTGAAGTCGCCTCTTGGATCGTCTAATTCTTCCTCTTCCACCGGACCTTCTTTCTCCTCTTTTTCCTTATCGGCCTCGTCGTCTTTTGCAGACGGTGGGGCGTGGGCGCGCTCAGACATGTGCGGTTGTGCCTCTATCTCAGTGGCCAGGACGCGGTCACATCTAGTTTCCAAAATCATGTTCCTTCAGCGCGTGGTCGTGTGCCAAGGTGGAGTGGTCACGCGGTCCTCCAGAGTGGGGGACGCGGGCGTGCTGGTCTGGGCGCGATCGTGCATCAGCTTCTGTAAGGGGCTCGTGGTCGCGCATTTCCATGCGCGGGCACGCCTCTTCTGGGTCTTGTACTTCCTCTTCCTCTTGTCTTTACTTCTTCTCGGTGTTCTTACCACTTCTTAACGCCATTGCGCTAAAATTCTTCAAGTTTTCACTCGTGCTTGCCACGTTCTGGTTCGGGTTCACCACAGTTTGGGCCGGTAGAAAATTGGAGTTGTTTTACGCTAGCGTCGAGACGGTTTGCTCTATCTACCCCATTTGAACCTCTAGATTCTTTAGCCTTGAGTCGCTATTCTGGGCAGTTGAAGCGAGTGTGGCGATAGTCCTTGCCAAATCCGTAATCATCTGCATCGTCGGAGCTCGTTGATTTTGCTGCTGCAGATCACGAGGTCTCCACCTCTGCTGGTCCTGCTGCTAACGCGGTTGAAAATTCTGTTGATTCTCCCATGGACGAGGAGGTCCATTACCTCCCATCACATTCACTTCCGCGACCGTATCCTCTCTAAGCTCGGGGCATGCCTCCGAATGGTGACCGGTACTTGCACAAATGCCACAGAGTCGCGCGGGGCACTGCTCTCCTGTAGGCACCAGCTTTGCAAGCATCTTCTTAATTTCAGCTAACTCTATAGACAGCTTGATCCTTCTACGCTTGAGTTCATGACGTTGACCGCCCTTGTGGTGTATGTCTCTCCAAAGCTCCTCGTGCTCTCGGCCATATCTTGCAACTTGTACATCACGTCCTCCGGGGTCATATTAAGAACACTTCCTCCACACGATGTGTCTACAATCCTTCTCTCATTAGACAACAACCCTTGAGTAAGAAACAACACCAGGTCCTGCTGTTCATAGCCATGGAAAGGGCATCTATCCCGTAGCCCTTTGAACCTCTCTAAATAGTCGTATAATGACTCTCCTTCCTTTTGTTCCACATGCGCAATCTCCCTTTTCATTGTGTTCGCCTTCTTTACGGGAAAGTACTGGTTGAGAAAATCTCGTTGTAGCTTCTCCCAGCTGTCAATAGTGTCAGTAGGGAGGTGTTAGTACCATTCTCTCACCATATCCTTCAAGGTAAAGCCGAATGCCCTCATTCTGATTTGTTCCTTCGACACATTGCCTGGGTTCATCGTCATACAAATGTCGTGGAATTGGTTGAGATGCATAATAGGGTCTTCTCCGGGCATCCCATGGAAGGTGGGAAGTAAGTTGATCACTCCGGACTTGAGTTCGGAGGTCACCCCTGGCACGAGTGGTGGTAGAATAACCGCTTGAGGCTGCTGCATCAAGTTGGGAGTCGTGTGCTCCCGCATCGTCCTATTTCCAGCAAGGTTATTCCTTTTTCATATGCTTCAAGAAATTGATTCATGAGAACTCGATTGGCCTCCAGGTTTTCCGGTGCTTGTGCCAGTACCTCATTATTAACGGGAAGGTCTCCCTGCTGCATCGTTTTAACGGCTTTCTCTCTTAGTCTTCTTCTAACAGTACGTTCCATTTTTGGAATCAGCTCAGCAAGAAAAGGATTAGTAGCACGGGTACTGACCATGGACTAGTCAGACCAGTAGTTAATCAAGCTAATACCATAAAAAATGAAAATTGATTCCCTGGAAACTGCGCCAATTGACATGACCGGTCGTTAGACAGTCTAGTCAAATTAATCCCTTTTTACTCCTCTACTAAGTAGAGTGACAAGTAGGGGTCGAATCCACGGGGAACCGAAGCAATCAATTCTTATCGTATTAGAACGATCAACTAATGAAAAGTAACCAATGGGGATTTGAGAAAACTTGTTTTGATTGTTGTAATTAACTGGGAAAAACACTTGATATGGTTGGTCTAACCTTCTAGCCTTATTCAATTATCCTAGGTTTCTTCTATTCGGGTTCTATCTCTATTCATAATTCCCTTATATCTTTTAAATTTCCCTGATCCATGTACTAATATTGTTGATTAGGTCAACTATCCCTAACAACGTCTTGTCTACCAAAACTAGCCTTGAAACTATCAAGGACAAACTTCTAGACAACATTAAATTCATGGATAAATAGGAAGGTATATTTCCCTTGGTGCCTATACCTCATTAACCTCCCTACCTTATGAGTCCAACTAGTCCAAGTAAAGATTTGTACTACTAAGCAAGCAAGGTTCTCCAACTAGGATAAACCAGGCCCTAGCAATATTAAATCGAACTAACAACCTAGGTGATTAATCTAGAAAGTGCATTCAATTCAATAGATATTACGCACAAGATATTAAAGCAATTAGAGACATAATTATATTACGATCAAGGATAAGAACCTCACATTGAATCAGCCTAGAGCGTGAACCAACCACACAAAGTCAAAGGAGAACTCCTGGCTCATTGCAAATAACCTAATGTGATTCTGAAAATGAGAATAAAGTGTGTTTAGGGAGAGGAAAAGATCTCCCTATTTATAAGAAATGAGCAAGCTAACCCTAAATGAAAACCCTAAACTGTGTTATGTGGAAACCCATCCCGAAATACATGTAAATCCTAGGTAAAAAGCCCACTTAAAGTCTCGGAGCTAGTTCTTCTCGCGGCGCAGCTGAGGTGAAGGCACGGGCGCGCATGTGTCGGCGCAATCGCGCCCCTTAGAATGGGTGTGCGGTCGGGCCATGTCTGGCGCGGTCGCGCCTCTGTGTGGCTCGCCTTGGCTGGATGCACGAGCTAGGCACGGATGCACCCGGGGAAAAAGTGCCTTTTCAGCCTCTTCTTCACTTGTGTTTGCTTCTTGCCTCTCGTGTCTTCTCCCTTGTGCACATAATCCTTGTGTTTGTACTCTTTGATCCATGATGTAGGGATTATGGTAATATGCTCCTCTTGTGGTCTTTTACGCCTATAGTTGGTGCTAATTCCCACTCTAAATGGTCTACGAAATGCCGCCAATCAACAAGCTACAACTACCATCAAGAAAATCTCTAATAAGACACCAAAAGACAAAATAGTAAAGATACATAATGAAATCTAGCTACTTCCTCCCCCATAATCGAATCATGGTGAGTCCTCATTACAAAAAAAGAGGAACTATATAGTAAGGGAAGGGAAAGTAGAAAGACTCACTTTGTTGGGAAATGGAACTTCTCCATCAACTTTCTATGAAGCTCACAATATGCTCGCGTGTCTATAGGTGCATCCATGTCATCATCTCCTCCTATTGTTCCTGGAATGCCATCACCTTCTGTATCAGGGCCTTCGTGCTATCCAGACGACTCGTCATATTAGGCTGATCAATACATGAATTAGTACATCAACGAGGTCAGCCTCAAGATGTGCCTACCTCATCTGTCTCATCTATCATCAGTAGTGGTGTCTCAGATAGAATAAAGTAATCTTTAGTAGTGGGATCTAAGGTAAACACTCAACAATTTAATCTTGTGGATCTTGTTAGTATAAGATAGCCACACTATCTGTACACCCATATTAGGTAGGTAGCCAAACCTCTGTAATAGATCAAATGTATACCTGACTGGATCTCTAAGGCTAATACCACACCCTTGTGCAATAGACATCAAGAAAGTGCCTTGATGAATCTTGGGACCCACAACAAGCTCTTTTATCTTGCTCAACCCCTTGAAGAACAAAGTAACCCAATAGGGTGTAATTTCAAATAAAGGGGTCAAACACTGGGTAAAATAGAAATCATGCCGATATAGCCTATTGACATTGGAATGGCCATGGATATTGGTAGTAAGTGATAAAAAGTGTTCGACCAATCATTTAAATCAACCAAACACCATGCTATGCAAAACGAGATATAAAACCACACAATCCTAAACCTAAATAATAAAAGTAATTCAAGGAAGTAAGGGTTGATTCTATAAGGAGGAATACCTTTATCTTTATTATTCTTGCAATAACAATTATGCAAATCCAAGTAAAACAAAAGGGTTTTTATTGTAATTTATAACTTGAAAAATAAGACAAATGGTTGATACAATCAAATGGAGGAAGACTGCTTAGTAAAGTATCCGTATCATTATTCACTAGTATTGATGATCATAGTAAACCCAAATGCTCCACCTTTCATTCAAGTTGTTCCTATTCTAATTCGAAATTAACTAGAACCTCAATCTGAGTATTCTAATCCTATCTACCTTAGTTAACCATGAAACCATCAATGATTCAAACAGTGGCAATAAGCAATGAATATGCAACATATGGTGGTAGCAAAGATTAACCATCACTAAGCTAGTCAACAATTCAAGTCTCTATGACATACTAGTTCTGACATATACTAGCACAACATAGTTGCTTCAAAGGAAAATAATGTTCAACTCAATACAGTCTATCCTAGCAGTATGATAAATCAAACCAAATATGTAGTAACGTGTTTTAAGTAGCTATTGATCAATGTCTCTATAGTTCATGAAGCTATAGATACATAGCTCAAAGTACAATATTGCGCTTTCGTACTTAGAGATGCGCTTGACCTAGTTGGAACACTTAGTAATGGATTTACTAATGTCCTTGAATGCGGAAATAGGTTAGAAAATAATAAAGCGCGCTTTAAGTGTTTAAAGCGCACAACAACTTGCACAGAAGAGTTCTTTAAACAGTGAGAACCCTAAGTCACTACTTGACTCGGAATAAAACTCACCCTACTATATTGATCGAAAGAGATTACAGGTCTAGCTTCAACAAGAGTACAGATCAACCTTTAGCACTTTTAAGAAGCTCACTCTTGCACTCTCACTTCTCTCAATACTACGTTTCTCGCTCTAAGAACAAGGCATACACTCTTGATTACAAATGAGTTCACTCTAAGCTCTTCTCAGCTTCTCTCTGTTTATCTCACTCTGTAAAACCTTAGAATGATAGCTACAGTTCCCTATTTATACACAAAGCTTAAGATACAAACACACTTAACTTGTGTAACAAATTCGAACTAAGCTAGCTGCCACCTCATCAATCCGTGTGCTTTGATCAAGTTGTTAGAGATGATCAACTGACAAAAATAATTCGGTTTGTTCTTCAATTGTTGATCGTCGCCATGTCAGCAATCCATGCCTTCACTCGCTAACCAACTTCCTCCACGCTAGCAATCCTTGGAGTTGCTTCAAGGAAATTCCAAACCCTTCTCGCACCCCACGTGCACACAGTTTTGAATCTCCCGCTCCGATGAACGTCGTTAGTGTGCTTGTGTGATGGTTGCGCTTCTAAAGTGCTTTTGCTTGTTTCTCTTACTCCCTACTATGTTTTGTTAAATGATGAACTAGTCTCGTTAGGATTCCTACCTCCTCTTGTGGCAGTTTGCTAAAATGATAATGAAGTATGCTTTTCTCTTTTATATCTCTGAGAGCTTTCTAACGTGATGCTTTGGGTGCTTAAGTTGCTTTTTGTTCGCTGTATTTGTCTTGTTTGACTTCTTAGCTAGAAAGCGCAACCTGCTATCTTTCTTACTGTATGATTAAGCTTTTGATTTTTAGATGATGTCAAAAGGGGGAAGAAAACAGGTACACCCTTCATTGATTAAGGGGGAAGTTTAAGACCTTCTTGAACTTAGGGGGAATAAGAAACTGTTGTTAAAGTACTTGGTAAAGGTACTTTGAACTATTTCCGAATCTGAATATATGATTAACTTATTGTTTTATTGTCTTCATTTTGATCATTATGGAAAGTTTATGAGCTTACTTGTAAAAGGTTTGTCATCATCAAAAAGGGGGAAATTGTTAGTTAAGCTTTGATAGTCATATGAAAGCTCAATGTATTTATCTTTGTTTTGATGATAACAAACTTATCTATCTAATCTCTTTGTGTTTCTAAGATACCCAGGTAATCAGAATATTTGCTGGGATGCGCTTTTACCACTAAGAGATGCGCTTCGACTGTTCTCAGTCGCACTTAACACCAAGCGAAGAAATCGAGTTTCGCAAGCAGTGTTGGAATAACTCCATTCAAGTCAAGAAGCAAGAGTAGTCGAGCTTCGAAGGCCAAGAGGGCGCGCTTGAATGAAGCTGAGTTGTTGTTGATCACGAGAATCCACTGTATATCATAAGCTGAGTAATCCTGTCAATCCCAGTGTGAACCAATGCAGCAAAATTCTCAACCGATTCACACAGCTCTATCAAACGTCTCTCAACCCTGTCATTGTTCGCTTCCAGGGCAGAGATGATACCCGAAACATCTGTGGAAGCAGCAACGGTTGGAGGACGTGGACTGTGATCAGACCTGGAGCTAGAAGGATAAGCTCCCTTTGGTTTGTAGAGAAGAATTGCAAAGATGGCATCACTTGTGAGAAAGGTCGAACAATCGTATTCCTTGAGAGCAGTGTCATAGAGTCCATCAGTTTTCAACATCTTACAAATAATATGGGGAAACAGAAGGGGACCTGATGTGGCAGCGTGACACAAAACGAGGTGGCTCATCATTATCTGAGCAGTATTTACCACCTGGTGTGAAAGTACTGTCGCCATTATGCAACAATCTGCGATGGTAACCTTTTCCCGGTCGTAATCACGAGGAGTAATATTTGTGACGATGAAATGGTGAAGCAGACGACGAATTGGCTTGAGGAGGTCAACGGTTAAGATGCGCTTTGGAAGAGGTGAGCCTAAGACAACTTCTTTTAGCTGTTTAGAACCGGTAGGCCAATTCTTTTTGTAGAGACGCCCAAAGCCATTAGACTGTCCCGTGAGCCCTATCGCTTTTGCGAGATCCTTGACCAGAAAAATCTCCTTAGTGTTACCTCTCCAGTTGAACCAAACCTGTGAATACTCTGGGTTTGCAGTGTGGGACTCCATAGTTTTGTAGAACTGGTACACCATAGAGTCGTTGCAATGCGTTGGTTCGGTTTCAAGCTTATCCCAGCCTTGCATACTGAGCCACCCAGAGAACTTCTTTACGTGGGAGGAGTCTTTTAGCTCAACTAGGAGATCCTGTGTCACAATTTTTGGATAGAGAAAGGTTCGCTTGGCTATACCTGGAGGAACTGGAGGAAAGGAATTGGCACCGATTGTTTTTGTGCGCTTTTCCCTGGTAGATGTACCTTTTTCCTGAAGCGTCTCTGGAGGAAGAGAATCGTGCTTAGACCCGTCAGACGATTCGACTTGCTCGACAACTGGAGCTTTTCGCTTACGACCATGTCGAAGAACGAGATCGCTTTGTCGATCCGGACGATGAGTAGACAGATGAAGAGGAGAGTCAGAACCGATACGTTGGACGTGGAAGTCGTCATCGTCAGACTCTGAAGGAAGTGAGGCAATCATCTATTGTGGAGACAAAAGAGAAGGGGCAGCTAACCTGGAAGGTGTATCAACACCAAGCGCACAGGTGTAAATAATTGCTTCTCCAGATCCGCTTGTTCGGCAGGGATATCTGAAGTAACCTTTTCAGCATCCTTCTCTAAATCAGTGATCACCTTTGCCTCCTGATCATCATCGTAACCAGAGAGTTCAAGGTCCTGGGCCGTGAGGTCTAGATCAATGGTAGAGGGCTTAGGTGCGGTAGGAGCATCTGAGGTAGGAATAGGGTCAGTGGTAGGAGGTAGAGGTGTGTTTGAGGAGGCTGTAATCTGAGGAGATTGTGTTTGTGGATGTGTGGAGGTAGATGGGACCGGCTGAGGAAGAGGATTGAGCTTTAATGAGAGACTCAACCGTTTCCCGGGTTTTAGGGTCAAGAGCGGCAAGATTTAGGTTTTTCCTGGCAAATATGTGTGAGAGAGGAATTGAGAGAGAGCAGAGTAATCGGAGTTTGAGGAGAGAGAGTTGGCAAGTGAATAAAGGCTAGGGTAAATCGGAAGGGACTATTTACCTCATATATATAGGCGCTTGACAACCAATCTCCACCGAAGAAATCAACGATCCGGATTAATTCTGAAGGAAGCGCAATAGTCGGCATCGCGGTCCAATAGAAATCAAGACGTGACATGCTACTTCTTCCAACGGCTATAAACGAAGGTAGCCGTTTACCTTTGAAACTGAAAAGTACGTTTTGCCAACTAGCCGTTACCTCTAAGCAAACTCAAACCCAATAGTCAAACTAGCCGTTGCGCTGAAGCTTAACACAGAAACGTTCTACCAACAAAAGCTCAACCATAAACACCACGTGCCAATAAAATCTGATGAAGCACAAAGCTGACTGAAGCCGTTAGATGTAAATGTGTGATGTCCAATGTCAAACTTACCAACCACTATGCAAAGAATATAATGAACAGGAAATGCACATTTCAAGTTGGGGACATTAGAGCATTCAATCACTCAAGTAAGATGTAAACGTATGTGCATATAATGAGGGAATTAGCTTTCTGTCACCAAATGAATACTTCTCTAATGTGTAGTTTAATTAAGGACGAGAGAAGCGTAACATTTAGTCAGGCTAAGGACACCTATGCTATGGATCATTTCTTAGGCATGTAATATGGGTAGAAGACGATCACCATTATCAAAGTTTTGGCAAAGAAGAGTATGCAATTGACTAAGATCATATCAAATCAAGCTAAACTAGAAAGATAACTTCAGAGCTAATTCAGTTTAATGAACAACCATAAAGCATGAATGAATCAAAGCTATCAAGCATAAGCTACCATAGTTTGTACCTTAATACTAAGCTCACTAGTTCTAGTCAATAGGGAAAATACTTACAGAGCCATTGCCTCAAAGATAATGGAGTCGCATAAGACCAAGTTGAACCCAAAGGTTTAAGAAAGTCTGTCGCATAAGCGCTTTTGTAAAGATATCCGCTACTTGCCCTTCTGAAGATACATGACTGAGCTCGATGTTCTTGCACTCCACATGATCACGTAGAAAGTGGTGTCGTACATCGATGTGTTTAGTCCGTCTATGATGTACTGGATTCTTGGACACACATATTGCGCTGGTATTATCACAGTAGATAGTAATTGTGCCGAGATGAATACCATAATCAACGAGCTGTTTCTTTATCCACAGTACTTGAGCGCTACATGAAGCCGCTGCTATGTACTCTGCTTCTGTCGTTGAAAGCGCAATGCAATTCTTCTTCTTGGATCCCCAAGAGACAAGACATGGTCCAAGGAATTGTGCCATTCCACTAGTGCTCTTACGGTCTGCTAGATAACCTGCATAATCTGCATCGGTGTAGCCAACAAGAGATATACCACCCCCTTTGTAATACCAAAGGAAAAGATCATCAGACCCCTTAAGATACCTAAAGATGCGCTTGACATGAGTTAGATGAGAAGCGCGAGGGTCTGAATGAGATCGAGCACAAACACTAACGACAAAGACTATATCAGGTCTAGAAGCGGTCAAATGCATAAGAGAACCAACCATACCTCTATACGTCGTTCGGTCTACCTTCTCAGCCATAAGATCTTTATCAAGCTTCGTTGTGGTTGAGAGTGGTGTAGGACATGGTTTGCTATCCTCTATTTGAATACTTCTTGAGTAGCTCTTTGATGTATTTTGGTTGATGAATTTCTATACCTTCGTCCAGTTGATTCACTTGAATCATACTTGAGCTCACCAATCATGCTCATGCTAAACTTGAGGCTCATGGTGTTCTTGAAATCCTCTACAAGCTGCAAGTTAGTTGAACCAAAAATAATATCATCACATAAATCTGAACAATAAGGATATCGCCCTTGGCTTCCCTGATGAAGAGGGTCTTGTCCACTAAACCTCTCTTATAGCCGTTAGAAAGTAGATACTTCAAAAGAAAGTCATACCAAGCACGAGGAGCTTGCTTAAGACCATAAAGCGCTTTGTCTAAGAAGTATACATGATCTGGATAAGCTGGATCTTCAAATCCTGGTGGCTTCTTGACATACACTTCCTCATTCAAATTACCATTGAGGAAAGCAGTCTTCACATCCATTTGATACAGCTTGAATCCCTTGTGTGCGGCATAAGCGATCAACAAACGAATAGCCTCTAGTCAAGCAACTGGTGCATATGTTTCATCATAATCAATGACTTCTTTTTTGTTATATCCTTGAGCAACAAGTCGAGCTTTGTTATGAACCACCTCTCCACTATCATCTAATTTGTTCCTGAAGACCCAGCGCATACCAATGACGGTTCTATCACCTGCCGGGGTACTAGACACCATAGCTAATTGTGCTTGAACTCCTCTAGTTCTTCTTGCATGGCAATAATCCAGTCTGGATCCTGAAGCGCGACTTGTATAGATTTTGGTTCTGTAAAGAGACAAAAGCACTACAAGCTAGCAAGTTAAGAACATTAGAACGAGTTTGGGTACCTTTCTCAAACTGAGAGATGATTGCCGAAACTGGATGGGCATTCATTTGTTAATGATTCCGCACTGTGACCCCAGTATTATCTAGTAGTGTCATCGTGGTAGTCTTGGACAAGTCTCTAATTCCACCAGAAAGGTCACTTGGTCCCGCTTGGGGACTGCTAGGTCGCGCTTGACCACTACTAGATCCCGCTTGAGAGCTAGAAGGTCCAGCTGGAGTAACTGAGGGTGTTACCTAAACTGAGCTTGATGAAGATGGTGTAGCTTGATCTTCATTTGATGGTCCACTTCCTTGATCTATATCCTGAGTGTCGTCCTCTGAAGTAGCTTCATCACTTGGATTGCTAACTTCTTGAAGCCAAAGGCCGAGAAGCGCAACCTCCACAATCGTCATCGTCACTATCTATGCACGGGGAAGACGTAGAAGGATGAGCTTGAGTAATGTGAGGAGAAGCTTGAGGTAGATCAGGGCTAGTGAATGGATCATCATTCATCTCTGCTACGCTATCGAGCTGGCCTTCATCAAATATCACATGTATGCTATCTTCTTCCCTCTGAGTCCTCAGATTGAGCACCCTGTACCCCTTGCTATTAGGAGCGTAACCTAGGAAGATAGTGTCGTCGTTCCTGGCATCAAATTTTTACTAAGAGATCCTTCCCATTGTTATTGACGTAGCACTTGCAACCAAACACTCGTAAGTGAGAGATATTAGGTGTACGTCCTTTGAGCAACTCATATGGGGTTTTCTCTAGGATTGGCCTTAATAAGGCTCAGTTAGTAATATAGCGTCGTGCTCACAGCTTGTGCCTAATAGTAAGAAAGCGACACCACTAGAGAGTAGCATTGTACATGCCATCTCTTGTAGGGTCCTATTCTTACGCTCAACAACACCATTTTGCTCAGTGGTTCTAGGTGTAGAGAAATATGATCTATACCCTTTTCATCAAAAAATGATAAGAACTCTCCATTCTTGAACTCAGTTCCATTATCAGAACGAATTGCACAAATGGGGAGCCCAAACTCTTTTCTAATAAAAGCGCATGAGTACGAAACTTTTCAAAGGTTTCACTCTTGTGTTTTAAGAAGAGAGTCCAGGTGACTCTGAGTACGTAGTGGTCCACACAAGTCCATGTGGAGAAGCTCAAGAGGAGCCTTTGTCTGCACTACCTTGATCGAAGGAAAGTAGCTTCTAGTTGCTTTGGCCTTGGAGCAATCTGAGCACAATGTCATTGATTCCGCTTTGATCCGAGGAAGACCACGAACCAAGTCCTTGGACTGCAACTTGTGGAGTAAATGAAGACTAGCGTGTCCCATTCTATTGTGCCAAAGACTGGTCGTCTCATCAAGTGTAGCGAGGCACAAATTGCGCTTAGGAGTGTAGGAGTGGTTGAATAAGTATGCATTGTCAACCCGCTTTCCCTTAAGGAGCACCTCTTGCTCAGGGCTAACCACTGCACATTCGCTTGTGCTGAACCATACCTTGTTTCCTCCTTGATCGCATAACTGAGCTACACTTAGTAGATTAAACCGAAGGTTCTCTACTAAATTCACATCTCTGATTTGAATAGACTTGTCTAGATGTGCACTGCCTCTAGCTTTGATTCTTCCTTGCTTCTTGTCACCAAAGGAGACGCTGCCTCCCTCCTTAGCTTGAAATGAGAGTAGTAACTGTGGATCGCCCGTCATGTGACACGAACAACCGCTATTGATTTAGCATCTACTCTTCATTCCAACCTGTAAAAGAAGAAATCAAGCTTTGATCTCCCAACAAAGCTTGCGCTTCGTGAAACATTAGACAAAGCTATTGCTGAACTAGTCTTTTGGACTGGCTCATAATAACTAGGATCATTCAGATCAAGCACCATATGAGGTCTCGCTTCATGAAGCGCACCTCCTCGTGCTGAAGCGTAACCGTCCTCAACAGGTGAATGTCGATAACGTCTACGCTTGCCCTTAGGTTTAGCCATTGGCTTATAGGACTTTTTTCAAGGACTTGCAGGTCCTTACACTCACGCCTATCATAACCATTTTTAGCACAAAAAGTACAGTAGTGGTTACCTCTCACGTAACCGTACTTTCCTTTCCCTAATCGAAATGATTCCTTTATCTCTAATTTCGTAGGCTGAGTAGGGGTTCGCGCTTGTTTCACATACAAGTGGTGCGCTTTTCCCCGTGAAACCATTCTTTGGTTTCAGATGGTTGATCCTCAAGAACCTTGATCCTGCTCTTCAAGTGAGAGTTCTTACTCTTATAAGCAGTCAAGTCTTGCTCAAGTGATTTATATTTTTCAGAATAATCACTTGATTGAGGAAAGCTGGTGTTAGAGGAAGACTCCTAGGGGTCATAGCCCAGTCCAGGTCTAGCTTTCACAAAGACTATTTGAGGAACAGTCCTTGCTTCCACTATCTTTGTAAGACCGTCAAGCTTGGATATAATCTGATCAAGCTTTACGTCCTTAGTTGAGTCAGAGTGTCTTTCCAACCCGTTCCATGACAAAGCTCACAAGATTTAGTCAATAAAGTGAGCTTGTCATGCAAACGTTTTGGAAAGCTCAACTATCTCTTCCTTTTTACAATTCAGTTCATCCAGCTATTCTCTAGCTTGAGTAGCTAGAGACTTGTGTTCAACCATAAGTTCTTTCAAAAGACAAACAAGATTGCGCTTAGGCAATATATCAAGGTTTAGATTGGCTACCTCAATCTCAGATCCAGATTCTGAGTCAGATCCAGCACCGGCCATCAAGCACACATCCGCTTGCGCTCCATCGTTAGAGTCATCATCTGATTCACCCCAAAGCGTGACAAACGCTTGTTTTGGGGGCTGCTTGGTGGAGCTCGAGCCTGGAGTCACATTGGCATGGGGACATGCCTTTGGCTAGATGTCCCTTCTCATTGCAATTGAAGCACGTGAAGTCTCGGACATCGCGCTGCTTGGCCGCTGGATCTCGCTTGAATCCGCCTTGTCTTTTAAAGAACTTCTTTACGAGCTTAGTCATCATGGCCACATCACGATCATCATCAAGATCGTCTCCCTCTTCATCATTTTCCATCCGTTGGAGAACTCGAGAAAGCTTAAGCGCCATGCCCTGGTTTCCCTATCCGAGGTGTTTTTCTTCATTATTCTTGATCTCCTGTACCTTGAACTTCCCTGCAAGAACAGAGATAGGCAATTCTCGTGTCTCCTTGGACTGAAGAAGAATTTTCTTGAGAGTAGCATACTTGGAATTCACCCCATGGATGAATGCCATTAAGTACTCCCAAGCTTTCTTTTCCATTCCAGTTGACAACATTTTATCATATAAAATCTCACAACGAGAGTGGTAATCGGAGACAAGTTTATTTTCCCCCATCTTAATAGAACAAAATTCTCTATTAAGCTCAAACAGTCGGTTGTCTTTCATATCCTCGCTACCTGAATGCATAGTGATAATTGCAGTCTACATTTCTTTAGCCGAGGGTAGAGACATAACTTTTTCAAGATCGCGCATTGAGTATGAGCTGTCTAGCTTTGGCATTTTTCTCCATCAGCTGATACTCCTTTGCTTCCCACTTTGTGTCATCTGTCTCAATAATTTCTCATCACCTTTATCGATCACTACTAGGAAAAACGATATTAGGGATGGATTATTCCGTCGCTAATATCCCGAATTCCGTCGCTAATTGAGTTTTGCGACGAAATTCCGTCGCTACCTATGTAGTCGCCAAAAAAGTTTTGCGACGGAATAGCGAACCGTCGCTATTTTTACGACGGTTTTTTGCGACGGAATTCCGTATCCAAATGTGGAACTAGGAGACCGAATTTTGCGACGGCTGTGGCGACGGAAATCCGTTGCTAACTCTGACCCCCTGGAGACCGATATACGCGATGGTTTTGGCGACCGATTTCCGTCGCTATAAAGGACCCTGACCTCAAAATTTTGAGACGGATTTCCGACGCAAATCCGTGTCTAATGCCATTTATAATTTTAGATTTTTTCACTTCATTGGATTTAATATTTGCACAATTTATAAATTTTTATTGAACTTGGAAATATTATAAAATCAATCATAAACAAGCATAGAAATCATATATTGAATCAAAATTGTTATTACAAACGTCGTTCGTTGAAAACAAAAAACAAAGATACAAATTATTAAAAACTTAAGATTCAGGGCCGTTGTTGTCGTCGCCGTCATCACCGTCTTCTTGTTGTTGTTGTTGTTGTTGTTGTTGTTGTTGTTGTTGCGGACGATATTCTGGTGGAAAGGTCGCATTCATCATTGTCACGTTACCTCGTATGAACTCGGACATTTGCGCATGTATGTATCGATGCAAACGTGACTGTATTTCCGTATACATTTCCGTTCGCATCTGCTGCAACTGCGATTGCATCTCCGTTTGCATCTCCGATCGCAACTCCGTTTGCAACTGATGAATATCTTCTTGGTTCGTCCGAGAGGACGAACCGATGTGAGATGGCCTGGAATGACGCGCCCGACCGCGTCTTGTGTCGACGTATACCCCGGCCGCTGAACCAAGTCCGTACACCCGGTTTTTCTTGTTGACGCCTTCCACCTCCAGATAGACCTGCGTCGGGTCCACGTCAGCCAAACTCGCATCCTGACCCTCTTGGGTCGGTGGTTGGGACGAGGAACCAATCCTCTAGGAGAGCGCTTCCTACAATCACCGATGAAAACATGGTATAGTTAGATACTAATGAATAAGTTATAACGTAATACAGTATATGAAATACATACCGACAACTTCTTCACCCTCGAGTCTATAAGGACAGGCTTGTCCTTGTCTTTCCTCAACGTGTGTGTGTGGCGGTACAGCTCGGGAGCCGTCGGTGCACGACCAAGCTCCTTGGACTTATCAAAAACAAGACGAATTATTAGTATGTCATAAAATTAATAAGTTTCATTATACGAATCGAAAAGATAAAGTTAATAATCAAACCAAGATGTCGTAATGCCCAATGAAGGATCGAGATCCTCCCGTGTGGCGCACCAATCCGGTGCCCTGACCCTCAGGCTCGCTCATGCGATTGGCATGAGCAGTGCGGGACCTCGCCTTCTCTTCTTCTGTGTCCCAATGGCCCTTTCACTTGGCCCAAACGTAAGCACTCACCGCGTGATGCGGTTTTCCAGCCGTCTTCATCTTGTGAAGGACGTCTTTGTACCTATAAAACAAAATTATTAAAAAATTACAAAGTAAATTAATGAATTATTTTAAACGATAGTGATTTACAACTTACCGGTTCCCCGCATGTCTCAAAAAGACACGATACATGTAATCCTCGCTGTATTGGTCTTCCCAAGTATACTCTTTCTGAAAAGAGTAAAAGATATGCTTGTTGTTATAAGGTACTTGTACATTAACGTATTTGTGAAGTGAATAGATAAATAATTACCTTGAATTCTTGCCAATAGTATTCTACTTTGCTGGCCGATAAAAATCGCCAGGCACTACCCTCGAAGAAGAAACATTTCCGGAAAATCTCCCGTATAGAACGGGAGACCGGTCCGGACGGCTGAATCAATGACCCGGACTCGTCGGGTCAAACAACTACCCTGTCATCGACATCCACCGGTGCCGGTGCAACAGAAGAAGAGGGACCGGCCTCGGGGACTACTCCCAAGGACCGGCCACGGCCACGACCACGACCTCGACCACGACCACGACTGGCACCTGTCTGCTCACTCGTCGATCCTTGTCCTCTCATGACTTCAATAATGTGTATTAAAATGGAAAGATACAAACATAATTAATAACTAAAGATATTATTATATGTCAACAGTACAAAACACTAATTAACAATCTATATACAACAAACAACCTATCTACTTCAGTCAAGTTCGTCTTCATCTTCTTCATTGTCGGATGATGAAAATATAACATCTGGATCTTCGACGTGAGGAACGTGCAACGCATCTTTGTCAGCTTCTTCATTCTGATCAACCAAGTTTGTCGGAACTTCATTTGTTTCAACGATTAGGGGATTTTCTTCGATGTCGTCTTGGAAGGCCGGTACCACTTTCTCTGGCATGTCAAGCTCTGACCTTGCCTTAACCTTGCTTACTTCCCACCAATTAACTTTATCCCGTCTTTTGCTTGGATATGGCAAGTATTGAACTTGGTCGGCCTAGTGTGCCAAGATGAACGGTTCATACTTATTGTATCTCCGTTTATGGTTGACTTCCACCAAGTTGTATCGAGTGTTAGTGTGTGTGCCACTATTCGTGGGGTCAAACCACTCGCATTTGAATATGACGGTCTTCTTCATAGGTAGAGCTAGATACTCTAACTCGATTATGTCAGTCAACACACCATAAAAGTCATTTTCACCCTCGACATATTGTGTTCCCCTAACACAAACACCGCTATTCATCGTAAGCCTGTCTTGCTCGTATTCTCGAGTTAGGAACTTGTAGCTGTTCACACAATACCCTTTATATGTGTCCACCGTTCTACACGGTCCCTTCGCAAGGCTCATGATGAAGGGATTGGTACAGATAGTTGGATCTCTGACCTGTAGTTCAAGTACACGGTTGTAAGTCAACCAACACTTTGCAAAATTCATATTAAATGAATCTTACAAATACTTACATGTGATTCGAACCAAGAGGCGAAATCATTCTCAAACCTACTTTCAATTTCTGTCTCGCTTATACCATTGTTCTTTTTGCGCAACTCGGCCACGAAAACACTTTAAAAGGAAAACACCCAAATTAGATCATAGTTGTAGAGTAGATATGTGATAGCACGTTAAAACAACGTAACCCTTACTTTCTGTGGGCTTCAATTTCAGGACAGTTCAGAAGTACATAGGTCCTAGCAGCAATAATCTCTTTGTCATCAAGATATCTATGGGTGCTACCATGCAACGGCCTTCCCTTTGGTTTGAAGATTGAAAGTCGGTCCACATTGTCATCGACGTCCATATCACAAGTTTCATTTCTGCTCAACCGCTCGGGTATCCGCGGATCACCTTTAGTGAAATAAAACGATTCAAACTTCGCGATTTCTTCTTGCAAATATCTGCTGCTAATGCTTCCTTCCACCTTGCCTTTATTGCTGACCTTTTTCTTCAACTTCCTCAAATATCTGTTTTTGAAATCTATTAGTTATAAATAGAATGAAGGGGAAAACGTCAATTGTAAGACCAATTAATACCTTTCAAATGGATACATCCATCGATATTGAACTGGTCCTGCCATCATCGCCTCATAAGGTAGATGCAAAGGGAGATGCTCCATAGAGTCGAAAAAACTGGGCGGGAAAATACGTTCTAGTTTGCAAAGTATTTTGGGGATTTCACCCTCCAGACGATGCATGTCTTCTTCTGTCAATGAGGTGGAATTTAACTCCTTGAAGAAGATACTCAGCTCCGTTAATGGCTCCCACACGTCTTTGGGTAAAAGCTCCCGAAGAGCGACTAGCAAAAGTCGTTGCATAAAAACATGGCAGTCATGACTTTTCATCCCATGCATTTTCAGTTTTTTCGGATCAACACATCTAGACAAGTTGGACGCGTACCCATCTGGAAACTTTATCTTCTGTATCCACTCAAGCAGGACTCTTTTAGAATCCTTGTCCAATGCGTACTTGGCCTTCGAAAACTTCCCAGTCGCAACATCTTTAGCCAGCTCTGGTCGATCACATATTTCATTCAGTTCTTCCCTGGATTTTTCATGGTCTTTTGTCTTCCCTGGGAGATTGAGCACGATATTGAACACATTTTTCTCAATATGCATTACATCTAAATTATGCCGAATAACATTCGTACTCCAGTATGGCAAATCCCAGAATATGCTCTTCTTATTCCATCCATGTTTTTTGGACAGTAAAGCATTATGATGTTCCGATCCAGGTTCATACGACTTCTTAAACCCCAAACGATCCAGCTCAGCTAACATTTCAGCTCTAGCTCTCACCCCACTAAGCCTTCTGCGGTCTTCTCTGCCCTTAAGAAAATCAGTGACATTTTTGCGAAATGGATGACGCGGATGCAAAAACTTCCGAGAGCAATCAAACCACGATTGTTTACCACTCTTGGGCAACGTGAATGCATCAGTCTCCTCCATACAATAAGGGCAAGCCTGTCTACCAGCGGTGCTCCATCCAGACAACATAGAATAGGCGGGGAAGTCATTAATTTTCCACATAAGAGCTGCTTTCAGCTGGAAGTTCTGTCGTTTATGAACATCATAGGTTGTGACTCCGCACTCCCACAACTGGTTTAACTCTGCAATCAACGGTTGTAAGAATATGTCCATTTGTTGCTTCGGATTTCTAGGACCCGGGACCAGAACCGTCAGAAACATAAACTCATCCTTCATGCACATGCCAGGAGGGAGATTATAGGGTTTCAGGATGACTGGCCATGATGAATATTGTTGCCCGAAATTGCTGAATGGCTGAAACCCATCGGAACACAAGCCTAATCTTATATTTCAGACTTCATCGGCAAAATTGGAATGCAACTCACTAAAACGTTTCCACGCCGGAGAGTCGGACGGGTGACACATCTTGTCATCAACCATCTGATGGTCCAGCATGCCACGTCATATGTTGGGCAGTTGCTTTCGAAGCATACAATCTTGTAGACTTGGAGTTATTGGAAAATAAAACATTTTCCTATATGGGACTCTAGCCTTTCTCCTTTTTGATTTGCCTTGGGTCACAAGCTTCCACCACGGTTCACCACAAACTTTGCATTATGTTCTATCTGCATCAACTTCCCCCCAATAAAGCATACAGTTTCGGCAACAACAGTCAATGACCTCAACCGGTAACCCCAAACCCTTAACCAACTTTTTTATGTTAGCAAAATTGGTTGGCATCTTGTTATCCTCCGGAAGCAGCTCTTGTATGAACTCGCAGATGTCGTCCATTAACCTTATCGAACCCTGATGACAACACTTTATATCCATCATTTTAGTAGATGTAGAAAACGGAGAGTGCTTGTTGTTACCAGGCCATATTTCTTGCTCCGCTGCACGCATCATATCAAAAAATTTCTGTGATTCGGCATTCGGAGGCTCGTCTTCGAAGGCCACTTCTGGACCAACAGCATCATTTATCATCCTATGCCCATATGAGAATCCATAACCCTCGACATCGTTCTCTGATACGATATGTTGTTGTCCTCCGGGATTCAACACGGTCCCCTCGCCATGAAACACCCATATTGATAATCTTTTACAAAGCCATTTCTCAAAATATGATATTCTACATCTTCCGTATTGCGATAGCTTTTATTTCTACATGCATACTTAGTACAGGGGCATTTTATTTTTCCTTCACTCATACATGTTGGATGATCAGTGGCGAACTGGATAAACTCTGACACTTTCTCGGGAAAGCCGGGAGTTAGCAACCCCCTCGTGAGTCATTGATTCATCAAACCACGATCTTGGTTCATCTCTGTAGTATGTTTTATTAGATAACGATTTTATCTAGCTACCCACATTTATTATCCTACTAATAAGATCTCTAATTTATTTTATTTTGTTACATTAATTCCGAGCATTAATCATATATATTAATATTTTAATATTTCTACATTATTTGAATAATATTTAATTAAATCCATAAATCATATATATTTCGAAATCCACAACACTATATATGTATTTTCTACAATATTTTAAATCTTTAATATTCTAAATCCATACAAAATTCCAAATCTTCAAGTTTTAAATCTACTAATCATATATATTTCGAAATCCACAACACTCAATATATAATTTCTAAATAATTTCTACAATATTTTAAATCATTATTATTCTAAATCCATACAAAATTCTAAATCTTCAATATTTAAAATTTATAAAAAATATATATAATTGTATAAAATTTCTAAAAAAACCTATATAATTCATAATAATTCTATTTAAACACTAAAAAATTCATAAAAATATCTAATCTTATTTAATCCTATTTAATTCATAAAATATTATCTAATCCTATTTAATTCAATTTAAATACTAAAAAATTATTAAAAATATATATATAATTCTATAAAAAATTTAAAAAACCTATATAATTCATAATAATTCTATTTAAACACTAAAAAAATTCATAAAAATATATAATCTTATTTAATCCTATTTAATTCATAAAATACTATTTAATTCTATTTAAACACTAAAAAAATTATTAAAAAATCTATATAAATTCTATAAAATTTCTAAAAAACCTATATAATTCATAATAATTTATTTTAAACACTAAAAAATTCATAAAAATATATAATCTTATTTAATCCTATTTAATTCATAAAATACTATCTAATCCTATTTAATTCATAAAAAATCTTAAATAATTATAAACAAAGTCTATAAAATTCATAAAAATATCCATATAATTTCTGCCAAATTTCTAACCTATTTATATATTAATTCTAATATTATAACGAAATTTAAATATATACAACATTATAAAAAATAAGAAAACAATAAAAACACAAAAAAAATCTTACCCGGGGCTGGGGGCTGACAGAGGGCGGAGGAACGGAGGCGGAGGAGGAGGCGGTCGGTCGGCGGACAAGGCGGCGGTCGGCGGACGGTCGGGCGGACAAAGGGGCAGAGGGCGGGCGGACGAAGGGGCAGAGACGGACGCAGGGGAGGCGGACGGACGGGCGAACGAGTGCGGGCGGTCGGATTTGGAGAGACGGCGCGGGAGGCGGACGGGCGGCAGAAAGAGAGAGCGCGGTGTTATGGGCGGAAAATAACAGAGCGGCTTGTGTATTTACAGAAGACGAGGATTTAGCGACGGAATTCCGTCGCTAAATCCGTTTCCAATAATTCGGCGGTCGATTCAAATTTCCCCCAATATTTTGGCGGAAACTACATATTAGCGACGGATTTCCATCGCTAATATGTAATTTATGGCGCCAAGTTTGACAGCCAAACCTAGTAGTGACGGATTTCCGTCGCTAATAGGTAGTATACCGTCGCCAACTATCGGGGTTACAAATATTAGCGATGGACCTGAAATCCGTCGCTATATCCGTCGCTGTTCTATGGATTTAGAGACGGATTGCTAATCCGTCGCTAATCCGTCGCTAATTTAGTGTTTTCTAGTAGTGGATGATTCGACAACATTGATAGTCGGTTTGTTGGATATTGTTCCTGGTCATGGTAAGCCACCATTCCAGTCTCCTTCAACGAGTGTGTGAGGTCTATCTAGGGAAATTCCAAGATTGAAGCTCGCCATTGTTCGTCTCTTCGTTAATCCTTAAAATCTGCAAGAAAGGATTAGTGCAAATTGGCTAACCTGGCTCTGATACCAATTGTAGGAACATGTTTTAAGCAGCTATTGATCAATGTCTCTATAGTTCATGAAGCTATACATACACAACTTAAAGTACAATATTGCGCTTTCGTACTTAGAGATGCGCTTGACCTAGTTAGAACACTTAGTAATGGATTTACTAATGTCCTTGAATGCCGAAATAGGTCAGACAACAATAAAGCGCGCTTTAAGTGTTTAAAGTGCACAACAACTTGCACAGAAGAGTTCTTTAAACGGTGAGAACCCTAAGTCACTACTTGACTCGGGATAAAACTCACCCTACTATATTGATCGAAAGAGATTACAGCTCTAGCTTCAACAAGAGTACAGATCAACCTTTAGCACTCTTAAGAAGCTCACTCTTGCACTCTCACTTCTCTCAATACTACGTTTCTCGCTCTAAGAACAAGGCATACACTCTTGATTACAAATGAGTTCACTCTAAGCTCTTCTCAGCTTCTCTCTCTTTATCTCACTCTGTAACCCCTTAGAATGATAGCTACAGTTCACTATTTATACACAAAGCTTAATACAAACACACTTAACTTGTGTAACAAATTCGAACTAAGCTAGCTGCCACCTCATCAATCTGTGTGCTTTGATCAAGTTGTTAGAGATGATCAACGGACGGAAATAATTCGGTTTGTTCTTCAATTGTTGATCGCCGCCATGTCAGCAATCCATGCCTTCACTCGCTAACCGACTTCCTCCACGCTGGAAATCCTTGGAGTTTCTTCAAGGAAATTCCAAACCCTTCTCGCACCCCATGTGCACACAGTTTGAATCTCCCGCTCACCAAACTTTCCAAGCATTTTGGAAGTACTATTCTGCGAGTGCGTGCATCCTTTGCTACAGTAGACTCTCGTGATCAACAACAACTCAGCTTCATTCAAGCGCACCCTCTTGGCCTTCGAAGCTCGACTACTCTTGCTTCTTGAATTGAATGGAGTTATTCCAACACCGCTTGCGAAACTCGATTTCTTCGCTTGGTGTTAAGCGTGACTGAGAACAGTTGAAGTGCATCTCTTAGTGGTAAAAGCGCATCCCATCAAATATTCTGATTACCTGGGTAGCTTAGAAACACAAAGAGATTAGATAAATAAGTTTGTTATCATCAAAACAAAGAGAAATACATTGAGCTTTCATATGACTATCAAAGCTCAACTAACAAAATCCTAGATGATCAACCTAGAATCCAATCAATCAATCAATACATCATTCAATTAAAGAGACAAGAAAACAACTAATGCATAAGTAGATATTGGATAAATTCACATAAAAAATCTGTTAAAATTTCAACTTTACTTTACTAAGAAATATAGAATTAGTTCGACATACCAATATCAGGAGAACTCAAGTTTTGAAATGGAGGCTCTGTAGAATAACGATAATTGAATAAATTAGACCAGAGTAACCTAATTTGCCTAAAAGCTCCAAAACAAACTCTCTATTAAAATAAAGTAAGAATAACCATAAATAAAACAAGTGGTCCAACAAAGAACATGCCAAAACTACTAAAGAAATTTGACAAAATAATTAAAAGGAGAAAAATCTCATGGCTAGTACATTTGCAAATGGAGGCCGCGGGTCAAGGAGGGGCACCGACCATTAACTGAAAATCGGGATTTCTTCTTTGAACTCGAGCAGCAACCGCGGGTCTTCAACGAAGTTCGTCCGATCATTTCTTTGACTCCTTTAGCTTCTTCAAATAATCTTCAATAAGTCTCGGTCTTCAATCTTTGTCTTCTCTTCTCTATAAATATTCAATATCTGCATAATATAGTCACTACATTTTTTTTCTAGCAACGACATAAGTCATTGCTGAAACTACAAAGTCGTCGCAATGGGCATTTTTTGCAATGACAAAAGTCGTTGCATGCTCGTTGCGGGTAAAGACGTAGCGTAAGCTTTGCAAGGACATTTATGTTAGCATTGTGATTCTAGAGAAGAGTGTTTTGTTTCTCTTAATGAGAAATACATTCTTTTTGTCCGTGTTTTGATTATGATAATTTGAAGAAAACATGACATTCTGCCTTGTTCAAGTGCTAGAGAACATGTACTGTTAAAGAGAACAAAAAGCATATTGAAAATACCAAGTCAAGTGTCGTGCTTCTTTAGTGTTTTCATCCACACGCCTCTCATGAAGTAATGATCAAGTGGGTTCTAAATAACACCTCCATCCAAGTGAAGACGGAACGTTAATGCAAGAGAACGCCTTCTCTCCGTCATTACGATTGAGCCTTTGAATTTATGAAGGAGATTCAATGTACTTTGTTTATGGAATGCCTTAGAATAAGAACGAATTATGTAAAACGTGTATAATCCAATAGTTTCCATGCATGATTAATTACACATCTTTGACTTAAGCCATTTATGGAAACAACTTATATCAAGAACGTAATTCATGGAGCCTAAATTAGACGTTTCAAGACTTAATTCTTAAAACATTAAAATAATTCTCAAGATTCTTCATTTCAGTTTATCAAATTCCGAAAGTAAAAGAGAGAGAAACTGGGAAACGATTGAGTGTTCTTGTTTCAGAGAACTGTGAAAACCTATGAGAGATATTGTTGAGAGAGTTAGAAAATTGGAAAGTTTAATGTGTGATCCCAATTGTTGTAATCTCACCTATCAATATAAATAGGGTTTCAAAATCCTTTCGAGAGAAAGGTTGTGGGTTTTCTCCTAGACAACTAGTTGGTTGTCAAGGTTCCCATTGTTAAGAACAATCCTCCTTTGAGTCGCTTTGTATTTTCCGCATCTAAGGCACAAGCATTTTTTTAGATTTACTTGGACACATCCAGTCCAACAATTGGTATCAGATTAAGGCTCTAATTGTTTGTCTACTCGCATAACATGGAGTTCTCCCTTGGTATCTCGACCAACAAGCCTCACCTAAGGAAGGTCGAAGAAGAAGAACGATGAGAGAGAACAATGGAAAGCTACATAGAAACCAACAACTACCAAATCTAGTGCATCATTCTCAATGGAAACGGTGTGGTGGATCTTACAAAACCATAAGCTCAATGGACTCCCACCGACTACACCAGGATGGAGAAGAATGCCAAGGTGAGGCAGTACATTCTTAACGGTCTAACCATATAAGACATGGACAAGGTACTTCACATCGACAATGCTCATGACATGTGGAATGATCTAAAGGAAATGCATGAAGGAAGCACTGAACTCAAATCAAGCAAGAAGTTTCAACTTAAGAGAAGTTATCATCCCTTCAAGATGGAGGAAACAGAGAAAGACTTAGAGTACTTCTCATTGTTTCATAGGCTATGTTCCAAACTCACCAGCGCTGGGTTTGTGATTGAAGAGAACTCCAAGGCCCTTGTTATTGTCAATGGCCTGACTGAGAAATTTTCCTTAGGAAAAGGAATAATGAGAAACACCCTTGGATCCCTCAGCATCCCTCTTGCTCAAATCATCAACAAGCTTGTGATCGATGAGACAGAACAAAAGAAGGTCAATCTCTCCAAAATGATTGAAAAAGCAGTCGCATTTGAAGATCGAGGTTGGTATACCCAAAGATTTTGCTAAGCTTGAGATGGAAGATGACTGTTCTGATGAGGATAAGATGACTGCTTTGTTCACAAAACACATCAAAAAGCAGTTCTACAAGAGGAAGTTCAAACAAAGTTTCTGCAAGGAAGATTTAAAAGAGTTCATCTATTTCCAATACAAGGAGAAGGAACATCTAGCAAGGAACTGTTCCAATGATAAACACGAGAACGCGGAGAGCAGAACTCCTCAAGGGAACATGTTCTCTAGAGGTTTCAGAAAAAGAAGGCCATGATTGCTACTTGGGGTTCTAATTCTGAGGAAGATATCAACTTCAATGGATCTGGACTTGGAAACTATCTCATGGAAAGAGGATCCGACACTCAGTCTTCAACTTCTGGGGTAGCTTCACATGATCCCCTTGACTATTTGAATGATTGCGATAAGAGACAGTTAATTAAAAATCATTAAGAAAATTGAAAAGATAATGGTGAACTTCAAGAAAGATTTGATGATTATGAAGATGAAATTGAATGCCTTAATGCTGAGAACGCTCACTTGAGTAAGCAAGTGGAATGCTTAGAAACAGACCTGTATAATTCTAAGAGAACACTTGTAGAAAAGGAAAAGTTGTTCTCTGAAACCTCTATTCCTTATGAAATTTGCAAGGGTAAGGATCCTATACATGATATTGACTCTAGTTCTTCATATAATTTGCTTGAGAATATTATGTGTAAACTTGAAGATCTGTCATTCTCTATAAATGAGAAACTGTAAATTAGAGTGTCTTTGTCAAACCACGATATGGTTTGGGTTATCATGGTCATGCTGAGAGCACCAATGAAGAAACAGAGTAAGCATGAGAAAATCCGTGAAGAGATGGCATGTACGAATGAGAGTTTAAGCCTAGCTCTCCAGACCTCGAAAGACAGAACGGTGTTCCCAAAAGAGAAGATCAAGGTTCTTGAAAATATCCCCCAGGAGAACACCTCTTCTTCATCAACGGTGTGCTCTTCAAAAGGCTCCAAAAAGGCAAAGAAGTTTTTCGATGGTTAGCGTGCTCAGTCCATGTACACCAAGCAAGCACAAAGTGGAAACACTGGAGAAGGAAGCAAGCTAAAGAAACAAGAACTCTTTAGACGTGGAAAAGGAAAGTATGGACATGTTTTGTACAATAGAATTTGCTAGCCTTGTGTTCAGAACTGTCATGTCAACCATGACTGTGAGAAGACGAAGAGTCTCAACTCGTCTAAGAAGAAGAACAATGTTTACTCTACTGAAACTACTGTTTCTAACCCTTGTTATGTGTAGGAGAATTCTAATAAGAACACTAATACTGCTTCTTCTAGTGTTCCACCCAGAAAAGCTAAGCTTGCATGGGTTCAAAAGGCTTGATTTTTTCTTGTGTAGGTTGAAGTGATGAAGGAGAGCATGTGGTATTTTGATAGTGGATGCTTGTTCCACATGACCGGAAACAAGAAAACTATGTCTTCACTTCAACATATCCGGGGATGAAACATTTCTTTAGGAGACAATAGTACTGGATCTATTATTGGGGCCAGAAATGTCAATCTCAACGACCATGTCAAAGTTCAAAACATCAAATCTAGTGAGCTTCTTGGGATTCAACTTGCTCAGTGTTTCCTAACTGTGTGACCAAGGTATGAATGAGGTCACGTTTAGTACATTAGATTGTAAAGTTCTCAATGTTGAAGGGAACTTATGTTCTTGATCCTTCATTCATCCCTGGGAAGAAACTGTGCCTCTCCTACATCAAAGACAACTCTTCTCTATGGGACAAGAGACTAGGTCATGCTAGTGTAGAGCTCATTCATAAGCTACATACCATGGAGTTGGTGAGAGGTCTTTCCCACATCAACAGAGAGAAAACCATAAATATGTTTCTATCGCATAAGAGGGAAGCAGGTCAGAACATCATTCAGATCCAAGAATCAAGTGTTAACGTCCCAACCTCTTGAGTTGATTCACATGGATTTATGTGGGTCAATGAATGTCCAAAGCATTGGTGGAAGAAAGAACATCCTTGTACTAGTCAAAGACTTCTCTCGTTTCACATGGACTATTTTCATCAAATCCAAGACTGAGGTGTTATGTCAACTCAAAGAACTTGTTCTCTTGATCGAGAAGGCCAAAGATCTTCCTATCAAGGCCATTCGCGTAGATCATGGCACTGAATTTGTCAACAAGGAGTTTTTTACATTCTGTGGAGAACGTGGAATTGAGCATAATCTCTTTGATCCTTACTCTCCTCAGCAGAGCGGTGTCATGGAAAGAAAGAACAGAACACTTGAAGAGATGGAGAGAACCATGCTTTTTTATCTAGTAATCTCTCTCAAGGGTTCTGGGCTGAAGCAATCAACATGTCATGCTATATCCCTCAATAGGGAAATGCTTCATCCTTTGATAAGGAA
>NW_027367499.1:0-57584 GCF_046119375.1 Phyllobates terribilis | reverse complement strand
ATTGGCTATTTGAATATTAGACATGGACTTGCACTAATAAAATACGATTTTTGTTTAATTTTAAATGACTTATATTATGCTTTTTCTAAACGAGAGACTCTTCTCTCGAAATCTATTAGCTATTACATATTTTGTCATAAAAATGTCTAATATAAATATTTTTTAAAATAATTTCTTAGAAAGAGATAAATAATAACAGAATTACTCAATGTGTTGTTATTTTAGACTTCCTATTTATCATTGTCCCTGGGAGATTAACCAAATTGTTAATTACATTTGTGTTGATCTGTTGTCTTGTCCTGCGTTCAAATTCTCGCATGTTTTTCGGGAAATCAATCAGGTGGCGGATAGGATTGCCAAGCTGGGTTTGCTGTCTGGGGTGCGGGAATGGAGGGAAGACCCAGAGCTGTTGGCTCTCATCCGGAAGGATGCTCTAGGGCGGCTATCGTCTCGGTTGTTGTAGCCCCCCCTAACTTTTTCCTTTTTCCAAAAAAAAAAAAAAAACTTCCTATTTATCAAGAATCAAATCATTTTATATATTGAATACAGCTTTTCAATTTCTTTACTTACTACTAATTTTTTTGTACAAAAATAAGAATATGTTAACTAATATCTATTATTTTCAATTTTTTTAAAAAAAATCAATACTTTTTTAATTGCATAACTCTATATACCAATATAACATCGTTGTTGTGAGTGTTAACAAAAACTAGCGTTGAATCTTATATACTTAAATATTTAAATTTATTTATAATTTTATTAAATCTTATCTTATATTATATTTTTGAACTCAACTATCTAGACTATAGAATTTATTCATACTATAATGCATCAAAACAACCATATTCTATTAAAAAATGATAGAAGTTTAATTATATATAATTTCTATTATTAATATTCTTATTAAATAAATTTGACATTTTATTTTATACCAGCCCCCCAAAACTGTTAATCCCTCAAGCACATCCACATAAACCACAAAATAAAGCATCATCATACCAAAATTATAATAACCAAGCAAAAACCTGGGAGAAAACTACCTCAAACCCCCACAGATTGCTCTTGTTCCAGCCGCTCGTACACGAATTGTTCCAGTCAGTTGAAGGAGGGAAATTGAAGGAGGGAAATTGATCGAAGGAGAAGATTAAACAAAAACCCTGAAAATTTCTTACCAATTGACGCTGATTTGACGCTGAATTGGAGGAATCTGTTAAAGAACCCTAATAATCGAACTCGAATGGGGAAGAAATGGAGATGGAGGAGGGGGTTGTTTTAACCGGTTGATCGAACATGCAACCTGATAAAAATTGTGGTTTTCAAAAATTTTCAGGGGTACAACGGTAAAACACAGGTCTGGATGGATTTTCTAACGGCAGAAACATAAGGGTGTTGCATTGGTAACGGAATATATATAAGGGGTGTTTTAAAACAATCAGTGATATAAGGGGTGGTTTTTTGAAAAATGGCCCAAATAAGGGGTGGTTTTAAAAAATTTGCTCATGAACAATATATATATAACACATCTACTTCAGTCAAGTTCTTCTTCCTCTTCCTCTTTGTCCGATGATGAAAAGTCAACTTCTGGTTCTTCGACAAGAGGAATGTGCAACGCTTCTTCGCTAGCTTCTTCATTCTGATCAGCCAAGTTTGTGGGATCTTCTTCTGTTTTAAAGATAAGGGGATTTTCTTCGATATTGTCTTGGAAGGCCGGGACAATTGTCTCGGGCATGTCAAGTTTTGACCTTGCCTTAATCTTGCATGTTGCCTACCAATTTACTTTATCCCGTCTTTTACTTGGATATTGCAAGTATCGAACTTGGTTGGCTTGTTGTGTCAAGATGAATGGTTCATACTTATTGTATCTCCGTCTATGATTAACATCCACCATGTAGTATCGAGTGTTAGTGTGTGTTCCACTATTACTACGGTCAAACCAGTCACGTTTGAATATGATGGTCTTCTTCATTGGTAGAGTTGGATAGTCTAACTCAATCATGTCAGTTAACACCCCATAAAAGTCATTTTCGCCCTCGACATATTTTGTTCCCTTATGCAAACACCGCTATTCATTGTAAGCTTGTCTTGCTCATATTATCGAGTTAGGAACTTGATGCCGTTCACATAGTACACTTTATATGTGTTGACCTTTCTACACGGTCCCTTTGCAAGGCTTAGAATGAAGGGACTGGTATAGACAGTTGGATCTTTGACCTGTAGTTCAAATAGACAGTTGTAAGAGTTCCAACACTTTGCAAGACTCAGAGTAAATGAATCTCACAAGTACTTACATGAGATTCAAACCAAGAGGCGAAGTCTCTCAAACTTTCTTTCAATTTCTGTCTCGCTTATTCCATTGTTCCTTTCGCACAACTCGGCCAGGAAAACCCTTTAAAAGTGAAACACCAAAATTAAATCACATTTTTCGAGTAGATATGTGATTGCACTTTATAACAATGCTTACTTTTTGTGAGCTTCAATTTCAGGACAGTTCAAAAGAACATAGTTCCTAGAAGCAATAATATCAACATCATTAAGATGTCTTTTGGTGCTACTATGCAACGGCCTTCCCTTCGGTTTGAAAAATGATAGTCGGTCGACATTATCATCGACGTTTATATCACAAGTTTCATTTCTTCTCAACCGGTTGGGTAACCTCGGATCACTTTTAGTGAAATAAAAAGATGCAAATTTCGCGATTTCTTCTTGCAAATATACGCTGCTAATGCTTCCTTCTACTCTGACTTTATTGCTGACCTTTTTCTCCAACTTCCTCAAATATCTGTTTTTGGAATCTTTTAGTTATAAATAGATAAAAAATGGGTGGAAAAACACCAATTGTAAGATCAATACCTTTCAAATGGATACATCCATTGATATTGAACTGGCCATGCCATCATCGCCTCATAAGGAAGATGCAGGGGGAGATGCTCCATAGAGTCAAAAAATTGGGCGGAAAATACGTTCCAGCTTGCACATTATTTTTGCGATTTCAAGATCCATACGATACATGTCTTCTTTTGTCAATGAGGTGGAAGTTAACTCCTTTAAGAAGATACTCAACTCCGTTAATTGCTCCCACACATCTTTCGATAGAAGCTCCCTATTAGTGATTAGCAAAAGTCATTGCATAAAAACATGGCAATCATGACTTTTTATCCCATGCATTTTCAGATTGTTAGGATCAACACATCAGGACAAGTTAGACGCGTACGCGTCTGGAAACTTTATTTTCTGTATCCACTCAAGCAAGACTCTTTTTGAATCCCTATCCAATGCATACTTTGCCTTCGGAAATTTCCCTGTTGCCCTGTCTTTAGCTAGCTCAGGGCGATAACAGATGTCATTCAACTCTTCTATGGATTTTTCATTGTCTTTTGTTTTCCCGAGAACATTGAGAACGGTATTGAAAACATTATCGAACACGTTTTTCTCAACATGCATGACATCTAAATTATGCTGAATGACATTCGTACTCCAATAAGGCAAATCATAGAAGATATTTTTCTTATTCCATCCATGTTTTTTGGACAATAAAGTATTAGTACTTTTCACACCAGGTTCATATGCCTTCTTAAACCCCAAATGATCTAGCCCAGCTAACATTTCAGCTCCAGTTATCACCCCCGTAAGCCTTTTTTGCTCTTGTTTGCCTTTACAAAAATTTGTGACATTTTTTGCGAAATGAATGACACGGGGCAAAAACTTTCGAGAGTAATCAAACCACGATTGTTTACCACTCTTGGGCAGCGTGAATGCATCTATCTCTTTCATGCAATAAGGGAAGGCTTGTCTACCGACAATGCTCCATCTAGATAATATAGAATATGCGGGAAAATAACTAATTGTGCATATAAGAGCCGCTTTCGGTTGGAAATTCTGGCGTTTATGAACATCGTATGTAGTGACTCCACACTGCCACAATTGGTTTAACTATGCAATTAACGGTTGTAGAAATATATCCATTTGATGTTTCAGATTTCTAGGACCCGGGACCAAAACCGTCAAAAATATAAACTCATCCTTCATGCACATCCAACTACGGTCTTGATCCATCTCTGTAGCATGGATAATTAGATGAAGATTCACATCAAATCGTGTTTATTATCTTAATTACATCTTCTCTAATTTATTTTATTGTGTCACATGTATTACATGTACACCAAATCCTAATTCTCATTTTTATATTTTAATATTTAATATTGTAAGAATCTCGAACAAAAATTTAAATATTTCTATATAATTCTAATTCCATGATTATATATATAATACTAAATCCACAATTATATATAATCCTATATTCACAAGAATTTTAATAATTTTCAACATAAATCATATATAACCCTAAATCCACAAAAAATCTAAATCCATAAAATTCTATATAATTTTAAATCTAAAATTCAAACAAATTCTAAATCCGAAATTCAAACTCTGAAATGCACAAAAATTCTATGTATAATTCTTTATAATTCTATTTCCTAAAAATCCTACCTAATTCCTAAAAAAATCCTATATAATTCCTAAAACATTCTATATAATTCCTAAAAAATTCTATATAATTCTTAAAAACCTATCTAAAAATCTATATATTTTCTAAACAATAATATAATTTTTCTAAACAATATTCTAAAAAATCTATCTAAAAACCTAGATATTTTCTAAACAATAATACTATTTTTTTCTAAACAATTTCTAAATAAACTATCTAATAACCTATATCTAAACAATTTCTAAATAAACAATCTAATAATATTTTTTCTAAACAATTAATAAATAAATAATTTCTAAACAATAATACTATTAATATAACAAATTTAAAAAAGAAAAGAAAAACGTACCCGGCTGGGTAGGCGAAAACACCGTGCGGGCGGGCGAACTCCGGAAACTGGCGGGAGTGACGGGGGGACTCCAAAAATCGGTGGGAGAGGCAGGCGGGCGAACTTTGGCTGTTGGGCGGAAGAGGAGGTAAATGAGAGGCGGGCGCGGACGACTCCACAAATCGGCGGGAGTGACGGGCCATAGTGGAGAGGAGGGAGAAAAGAGGAGGGAAAGGAGGGAAAGAAGAGGAGGGAAAGGAGAGGCGGGCGGCGGCTGCTGGGCGGAAAGCTAAGGCGGGGGCGAGAAGGGAGAGAATTTGGCAACGAGGAGCGAAAATAAGGGAAACAAGGGATTCTGCATAAATTTATAGAAGGTGACAGGTTAGCAACGGATCTATCCGTCGCTAATCCGTCGCTAACCTGCAGAACCGGAGAGGGTCCAAAAATTAGCAAAGGATTTAAGAGATCCGTCTCCAATTTCACCAAATATTGGGAGTATAGTATCCCTCCCCCGGATTAGCGACAGATTAGCGACTACAATCCATCGATAATGGTGAAATATGGATGGTAATTTTACCTGTTTGGTGACGGATTTCCGTCACTAAACGGGGGATAGATAGAGTTAGTGACGGATATTACTGGTTCATCGCTAACTCTACGTTTAGCGACGGAAATCTGTCGCTAATCGTGAACATTCGGTGCCATCCTTTACCACCATAAATAGCAACGGAATTCCGCCGCTAATCTACCGGGTTCTAAGGTTGTGATAATATCTGCGATGAATGTGTTATCCGTCGCTAACTTCGTCGCTAATGTTGAATATTTGAGACGGAATCAAGATTCGTAGCTAAAACAATGTTTTCTAGTAGTGATAATTAAACCAAGTAATATAATAGCACATTCAAACACAAGAAATTAAAGGGAAAGATCAACACACTAGGTTTTGTAACGCAATCCAGACCAAGTCCTACGTATGTGGGCTTCAAGATGAAGGTCATTCCACTATACAAGATATTCAGTTTTCAAGAAAACAAAACAACAATCCCGGCTTGTTAAAGGCTAGTACAACAGAAACTATGAATCAACCAGAATCACTCAAGATCCAAGGTTATAAGTACTCCCTCAACGAAGCTTTCGCAGAAGTAGCCAACGGATATCCACTTCCTGTATCAGATGCGTCAACTTACGCACCACCAGATCTAGAACCACCGCCGTCTTTACAAGTTCTCTGATGAAGCAAGAGATTTGCCTCTCCAAAGGTCGAGCAAAACACCTGAGAAAGATTTTAGGATTTGTGAGTTGCGGTGGAGTAGACAGTGGGAAAAATTAGAGTTAATTTTAGTCTCTCTCTCATTTCTCACTTATATACGAGAAGTCACAAGGCCCAAAACAACCTAGCAACAATACAGGCTGGGCTCAATCAAACACGACCCAACACAACTCACTTATAACATTACAAGCTCACTAATACAAGTCCAAATACATTTTAGGAAATCATAAACCTCACAATTTGTCCTCTTGATTTTCTAAATCTTGCACTGCTCATCCCAGACTGTAGAACACAGTCATCCACCAGGATGAGAGTGGAGTGTGGACTCCTCCATTTTCGACACTTTTTCCCCCTCAAGGCACGTCCCATATATGCAAACTATCCATGCAAAAACCAAATTTATCAGCAATAATAATTTTAGTGCCAAAATCTGCAGGATTTGGTTCACCCTTTATTTTCTTCACAATAATCTGTTTTTCTCAAATATGTCTAATGAAGTGATATCGTACATCAATATATTTAGATCTCTCATGATATACATGATATTTACATAAGTAGAAAGTAGATTGACTATCCATGAGAAGAACACGAACATAAGTAACAAACTGAATTTCATTAAGTAGTCCAGTTAACCAGGAAGCTTCTTTTGCATCATCTGTGGCATTAATATATTCTGCCTTAGTCAAGGAAAGTGCAACAAAATATTGTTGTTGAGCTTTCCAAGAGATGCAGTTACTAGCCCAAGTATAATGAAAAGTTGTTCTTGACTTTCTATTATTCTTATTGTCGGATTGGTCAAAGTCCATAAATCCATGTAATCCATTTTTATTAGTATGTTCAAAATATACAAGACTTAGGTTCTTAGTACCACTCATGTACCTAAGGGTATATTTCATGGTTGTTTAGTGATCAGGTCTAGGGTAAGCCATGAATCTACTAAGCACACTAATGGAAGAGGCTAGATTAGGTCAGTTGCATAACATAGAAAACATTCCATAACCTATATCCACATCATATCATACCTTAGACATATTCTTTTTATCTAAGGCTGTTATGGGACAAGTCTCTTTGGTCAGTTCTAGGTGCCCTCCTAAGGGCGTAGGTTTGGAATTATCCATAATAAACCTATCAAGAACCTTTTGACTATAGTCCTTTTGGGTAACCACATGCATCTCTTTTCCTTCTCTTATTATTTTGATTCCTAAATCATTTGGGCAACATCTAAATCTTTCATATTAAAATACAACTTTAAGTCTCTTTTCACACCAGAAATAAGCACTTTAGAGTAAGAAATTAACAAAATGCCATCCACATATAACAATACATATATGGGAGTCAAAGACTTAATATTCTTGAAATAAATACATGTACCAAAATTGCTTCTAGTAAATCCTAATTTTTTCATACAAGCATCAAATTTCAAGTTCCAGTTTTTAGGAGATTGTTTAAACCCATAAATGGATTTACTTAACAGACAAGCATGATTAGGATGTTTTGATCCACAAAACCCATAGGTTGTAATTGGCCATGTAGGAAATCAGTTTTAACGTCCATTTATTCAAGTTCTCAATTATAAACAATACACATAGCAAGAAGCAAGCACAGAGTCTTATATTTCATAACAGGTGCAAATATGTCATTATACTCTATGCCTTCTCTTTGTATATACCATTTTACCACTAGTCTGGTTTTGTACCTAGGATGGTTTTCCTCTTTAATCTTATATATCCATTTATAATCAATAAGTTTGGCACTTTCAAGTTAGCAACTAAAGTACAAGTTTTATTTATTTCTTGGATTCTAACTCATCTTTCATAGCATTTATCCATTTTAGGGAATCCTTACACTTGACATCGTGCTTGTATCTGTCTGGAGTGTAATTTTCAGTTTTAATAACAGATACAACCATAAATGCAGAGTCAAAAAGGCTCACATTCTCAAACAAAATAGAATGCTCAACATTGGCGAAGAAATACTTCATATTAGGTATAACAACCATAAGTTCTTTATCTCTTGTTAATTGACAAGTATTCACATTATCATGCATGTTATCAGATTGCTCATCTACAATATCATCATGCAAGAGAGGTAGAGAATTATTATCAATGGAGTTAGAGATTATCTTACCTTTTCCTTCGTTAATTATTGAGCATCATTGCCTGATTCATCACCATTGGGCCCTTCGTGGGAGGGCAAACTTTCAGTCTTGCTCTCCTCCCTTGAGTCCCTGGGGACCTTTTCTGTGCTAGCTTGAGCATCAAAGGTTCCCTCTGAATGCCTATTGTGTGTGACAAAGAGATGGCCAATGTCAAACTCCTCTTCTAGATGTTGAGGGTTGCCATTAGGCACATAAAATTTCCTTGTTTCTTCACCTTCTATATCTGGTTCAGAATCTTTATCTGTTACTTCACACCCAATGAACTATTCGGTTCAGTTTACATGGGGATTTTGATTATAATGTTGTATTTACTCATTACCATCTAGCAATTTTTTTTTTATCATTTTGGCTATTTATAATTAAAAATCTACATCCTAGTTTTTTTTTAGATTTTACTACAACCACCTCTACTTCATTTTACCTTGTAACAACTTTATTTTTCTTTGATTCCTGGTTTGTTTGTTGGATTGAAACCTATAGCTAGTCCCAATTTTCACCATTAAAGTCTTGCTCCAAAGTTTCCTTTAAATTATTTTAACCAACACAGTTTTCTCCTGGCTCACCCTTACCTTCATCGACGTGATTCTCTAATCTACGACCCCTTACTTCCGTCGGCGTGATGCTTCCCTTTTTCATCATTGTGCAAACTTTCAACCTAGGATCTTCGTCCTCGGACGTGAGTATTGTGTTTGCATTATCGCTCCTGCTCTTCGTCCTCGGATGGGATAGTTTCCTTTTGTTTTGTTGATTGTTGGTCTTTTTGGCCTAATTTTTCTTTTTCTTGCACAATTTTTTACCACTTTTTCTTGTTTTCGGGGGGTTAGTTAGTGGTTTAGTGCGTGACCACCTTCCTTTGACTCAGGTGATGACTTTGTGTTGTGAGAGGTGATTTAATCTAGTTTGAACCGTCCGATATGTTTTTGCTAGTTTCGAGGCTCTTGAAGACCCCTACTACTTAGAGCAATGTCATGTAATTGCGGCTCCTGAAGATCCTTCATTTAGATGAGGGCAATGTTATGGTGGTCCATTCGTCACTTATAATCATATCTTGTGTTTTTTCTCTTTCTTGTCTTTTTCTCTCTCATTGCTTGTTGCTTTTCCCTAGCATGTTTTGTTGTAGTTTTCTCTAGCCGGTTTGTTCTGGCTCCCGTTTTTTTCGGGGCTCTCGTTTAAATGGATGTGGTGATATCAATTAATCGAACTCCTTACCTTTTATCAAAAAAATCTCATGCCATGGGATTGAATGACTAGAAATCTATAACCCTTTACTCCTTCTAGGTAACCAAGCATTGCACATTTTATGGCTCTAGATTGAAACTTACCGTGACAGATCTTAGCATAAGCTAAAAATCAAAGGAGCCTCAAATGTGAAATGCTTCACTTATTTATAGTCCATAATTCCTAGGGAGTTTTAAATTTTAAAACAGATGAAAGAGATCTGTTTATGAGGTAGCAAACTGTCATAACAGCTTCTCCTCATAAACTATGACTAAGACCTCAGCTAAATAATATGCATCTAGATTTTTCTAGGAGAGTCCTATTAAGTCTTTCAGCAATTCTATTTTGTTGAGATGTACCAGGTTCATTCAAGTGTCTTTTTATGCCATGTTATTGACAATACTCATTAAACTAATGATTAAAAACCGTTATCAATTTGGTTTTCTACAAAATTCTTCCAAGTAATAAAAGCAACAAAAGTATCACTTTTAGATCTTAATAGATAAAGCCACACTTTTCTGGAGAAATATAGGAAGACCGCTGAAAAGAATGATTAATCTTTTTTTCTCAAACACACAGTCTTTAGAAAAACTCAAGTCAACATGGTTTTTACTAATTAAACCATGTTTAAACAAATAATTAAGACCTTTGTTATCTATGTGTCCCTTTCTACTATGCCAAACCTTACTTTGATGTAATGACAAATTATCACTTATTTTGGTAAGATTTAATTGAGATGAGGTTATAACATGATACAATCCACTTTCTTAATTCTTTTTACAAGAGTAAGTCCATTTTTTTACCTCTCAATTTAGGCACCCATCTAACATATTGGAATATCCTAACTTTCCCTTCATGCATACATAAAGGTACATTCCCTATTCCTTTAATAGTTAAGGAACTATGATCTCCTAGCATTACAACCCCACTATTGCATTTGACAAGGGGGCTACACGGATATTTATTGAACGTAGCATGCGTTGTACACCCAGAGTCAAGGATCCAGTCATTACAGTAAGAAGAATAATGGTACACATGATCAGTTTACATTCAAAGTAATCAAAAGATATAAGCAACGAGGCAAATTTTTATGTTCTACACTAATTTTTAGAAGATTCATCTTTCTTCTTCTTATAGCCTCCTTAATTTAGTTGCTAGTTTTGTCACAGTAAAAACAATTTTTCTTCTCATTATACTCAAAAGCATTATTAGCCTTAGGTTTCTTATCCTTAGACTTTTTCTACTTAAATTTCTTCTTGCCCTTTTCATTGACCATTAACACTTCATGTTTACGCTCAGTTTTCTTATCACCTTTATTTTTAAAGACCTTAAGGGTATCATTTTTCTTAGTTATAGATTCTATAATTTTTAATTTAGTCAAATCATTAGAGCTACACTGAATCACATCGTTTAAAGTGTCAAGCTGAGCAAGCAAGAAATTCAACAACAACACAATTTGATGAGTTTCAGCTGTAACATCTTTACATCTTTCCAAGTCCTGAGTTATTCTAAGAAATTGTTCTAGATTATCATTCAAAGTCAAGTTGATATCCATTTTATAAGTTAATAACCTACAGAATAGTGATATCGTAAAAGGCAAAGATTTATACAAGGATTCAAGGGCATTCCAGAGAGTTTTAGGTGTATAAAATCGTATCACTTGTCTTGCCACATCATCAGATAAACATATCATGATCTCTGATTGGGCCTGCTCGTCCATCTTAAGCCTTCTCTCTTCTGAAGTCATGGATGGATACTCACCAGTTACTACCTTGTAAAACTTCTAAAGTCATGACTGGATACGCACCAGTCACTACCTAAGCATACATGATAAGGTTTTTTAACCAATAAACTAAACTCTAAAAAGAAACTAACAAACACATCACTATAAAACAATAAAATCATAAGTAATTATTCATGGCCAAAACGTTTCATTATTAGTCTGGCATAGGTTAGAAAATCTGCTAAAGTTTCTCTAAGAAAATAGGGCAAGACTTCATATGATTATTTTTTAGTTTTTTTCTTTCTTCAGAGCCAGTGATTTCTTATGCTGACTTACATTAGGTGATTGCAACTCCATATATCCCTGACTTATTTGTTATTCCACCATTACTGATTGCTTCTCATCGAATTCAGCTAGCTGGTGTGGTGGCTGTGGAGGTAACAGGTGGTCCGAGTATTGATTTTGTCCCGGTCGAAAGGTATAAACTACAACTGAGTGCATAAGATTTCTTATGGCTGGCTAAACCCAATTGAGTTTTGGATTTCATGCAATGTAGGATCTGAATCAATCTCCAGATGAAGGACGCCTTCCAGATGCAAAGCTTGGTATCTGTCTAAACATTTCCTAAGCTCAGTATCTGAATGAGAGTTTGATGGTGTCATTTGGTTTATGTCGTAGGTGCACAACATCTGGTGTTTACATAATGGATCTGTCTAATAAGGATATAGTTGCGCTACCAGGAGGTCACGCACTGGTAATAATACTTGCAGTCTATGAGAATAGACTTCCCACATCGGAAGTTGAGATAATAAAAGTCCACTAGATAATACTATGGATTACTCCTCCTATCACCAATTGATTTTAGGATGAAATCTCATGGGCTTGTATTGTGTGCCTAATACAGATATGCGCTCGTGTATCACAGTCTTAAGACAATAAGTGCAAAGCAAAGCCATTTGTTCTTCAAAAACATACACTGAAAGGCAAACCACAAGGATTGCTGTCAAGGATCCTGAATTCCCTCCTTATGTACAACTCTATGCCAAGGTAATCTAAATACCTCATTCTCATTTCAATGGCAGAATGAAGAAGCTTTCCTCAGAGATTATGCAGAACCACACAAGAAACTTTCTGAATTGGGATTCAATCCACCATTGAAGAATGCCAACAGCAGTGGCCTCAAAGCACTTGGCTTCCTTGGAGTTTCCATGGCTGCTCTGGCTGTCATCTTCAACTACTTCTTTGAAATTCAAAGGAAAGTTTAAGCCAAAAAACCTGTAATAAAGGTTTTATATATTTGTATTTCATGTCTATACTTAAATAGAATTTTCTGCAAAACCTGTAAACATATATGGTATATACCTGAGTGAGTTACTACAGTGCTATATGCTACTCAGATACTATGAACTGAAGCAGAAGAATATAGTCGGATACTTTTCTAGGTTCCAAGATTCATCAGACAGGAATATGAAACTAGCTAAGCTATGACAATAAGATCGAGAAATTTGAACTCAATTTTAGCAGAAAAGACATTGCCTCAGATTATAGTACACGGAAATTATCGGCTATATGAAGCCTAAAGGTGCCTGAGCTTGATGATTCGGCCATAGCATCAGGAGAAGTTGCACCTGCCACGTGGTAGTGGAGGCACCATATACAGTGAAGTCGGTATCCCGGAAATCTCCTGAGCAGATGAAAAAGAGATCCAGCCATGAATAGCAAGTAGAAGAAACTGAATCATTTTGAGATATTTAAAAGGATCATTATATAAACATGCCTGCAATCTACAAATTATACTGCATTTTGGGAGGATAGTTGTTGTCTAGAAACAAACAATTTATTCTCTATTGTGATCATAAACATGGTGTGCATCTAACTTGCCACCTCTAAAAACAGGTATAAACCTATTGAATCTGGGAAAATCCACTTACGGAGGTGAATATTAACGTTCTGATGTAGTTCCAAAAGAAAAGAATGGAAGAAGAATCTACACAAAATCTGAAGGGAACGGACGAACTCGATATCCGAGGCTGGCCAGTGTGAACTTCGAGTACTGGTAGAGCACATCAGCAGCAGCTTGCTTCTTCTCTTCTTGCTGCAAACTCAAAAAATATGGCATTAGAGGAGGAGATGTTACCCCAAGTAGAATTTCTAGAAGTCTAAATAATTATCGGCTCTTAATTCGACAAATTTGTACCACGAAGTGTTTACGGATCCGAATTTAGGTTAAGGAGCACTGAATTCAGATTCTAATACGGATCCGAATTTAGGTTAAGGAGCACTGAATTCAGATTCTAATACGGATCCGAATTTAGGTTAAGGAGCACTGAATTCAGATTCTAATACGGATCCGAATTTAGGTTAAGGAGCACTGAATTCAGATTCTAAAGACGAAATCGATGTAAGAACAAAAGGGGAAAAGGAAGAGGAAGAGAATAAAGCAAATCAGCAGACCTCAATATCTTCGTCTTCTTTTTGTCTGAAACTCGCGCTTCGTATCTCGCCATTCTCTGATCAGTTATACCTTTTATAGACCCTCAAACACACTTTTATACCTTTTAATGCTTAGAAAATCAACAAAGGCCCATTAGCTCAGTTGGTTAGAGCGTCGTGCTAATAACGCGAAGGTCGCAGGTTCGAGACCTGCATGGGCCATTATTTGATCTTAAATCCGCACATTTTTTTTTCGACCGGATCTTGTTAGTCATTTAACTAATATATTTTATTTGATTTGTAGAAAGTGAATTAAAATATTTAAAAATTAAATGAGAATGTTTTACTAAGTTTATTGATGGTGAATTATTAACTTTCTTAACTCTTCTTCACTTTGCATTTAAAATAATGTAAATTAGTAAAGAGTTAGGTGTTCCGCTTAACCTATGAATAAATGCATTCTTCATTGTGAATTTCACACAAAATTAAGAGTTAGAATACATTTTTAAAGTTTTTGATCTCTCATTTTATCAAGATTAAGTAATCCTTTTATCAAGATTAAGTAATCCTTTATCAAGATTAAGTAATCATTTTATCAAGATTAAGTCATCTTGTCTTAATCATTTCAAAATCAAGATTAAGGCACTTTGTCTTAGACATGTTACAACACGTTATCAGCACTACAAGCCTCTAATCACCACTTATCAAGAATCATCAAGGTATAAAACTCAAATTCTTTATTAGCATAACCATAATTATACAAGAGCTATTACAAAATCGACTTGACAAATATTATCTGTAATTGCCAATATGCAGGATCTTCTACATCAGAAACTTGATTTTTTTCTTAGATCTAAAAATAATTTTAGTAAAAATATAAACATATTACTAGATTTAAAACAAATACACAAGATACTAGAAAAGGATGAGGATGGTATAGACTATAATGACATCATAGTCTATGCCTTCTCTTTGTATATACCCTTTTACCACTAGTCTGGTTTAAATCTCCTCAAATTCTTTCCTTGATTTCACAATGGAGTTTTTGAAACCAAAATGATGAGGATGGTAGCGATAATCATGATTATAACAAGGTAAATGAAAAGCTTGGTTTAAAACCGATCATTATTAGCTCTAAACCGACGAAAAATCTCATCGGAATCCATGGAAATGTTTTGAAATAAAATGGAAGAGGAGATTAAAAATGGAGTTGAGGAGGTAGAAGATAAGGACGGAAAAAATGGGATAGGGGGGACCATAAATATAAAGGGATAAAAGAGAATAATCACTATTTAAGTTTTCCGTCATAAGTATACTTGCATAACTTCCTTACATTATCCTTATATTATATGATTATTATGTTTTCGCACCTCTCTTTGATTACATGTTATACATATATAATGTTGAAATTAACCACATGGTATACTTATAGCTTATATACCTATAGTGACATGTAATGGTATTTTTTCTCTGGTCATATGATGAATTAATCCACCATATATATAGTAATGACAATACTAATTAATATTCTTCCATTTCATATTTTGTAGAAAATGGAAAAAAATCACGCAACGAGAATTTGAAATTCTTGACCCGTCTGGTCAAAGGTACCTAAAATGGAAATATGATGTTGTATCTTACCTCAAGGCACATGGACTTGAGAGTACCATAGTGGATAAAAATAAAACCATATAACAAGAAAAGGTCAAAGCTCTTGTATTTCTCCGCCACCACATACATGAAAGTTTCAAGACTGAATATTCGTTTCATGAGGATCCCTTGGATTTGTGAGGGAGAAGGATATGGACATCAAAAAGATATGTTACTCCCACAAGCAATACATCAATGAAACGACTTAAGGTTCCAGGACTTTAAAATTCATAAGTGTATATAGTAGTGTTATGTACAAAATCACTACTATGTTGAGGCTATGTGGTGAACAAAAAATCTAAGCAAAAATATTAGAGAAAACATATTCTACCATAAATCCATCTAAGACGTTGTTACAATAACATTATAGACAAAAAAGTTTAAAAAATACTCTGACTTGTTAAGAATATTGCTGGTGACGAAAAAGAATAATGAACTATTGATGATAAATCACAATACGATGTCTATTGGCTCAATGGATCCTCCTAAGGCTAACCCTGTTGACAACGACTTCCAATATGGGAACGCCGACACATATGGTCAACAATGACACGACGGTGGACATGATGGACGATGTGGTTGTGGAGTTTGTGGTGGCCGTGGAGGTCATGGTATTCATGATCAACGACGCTATAAATATCGGTGATTACTATTTGTCGCATAAATTTTTTACTAACCCTCGCAGCCTAGATCGTCACGCGGGGGTACAAATATAGCGTCACGGGGAGTTTAATTTACATCGTCGCGGGGGGGGGGGGGAATTCGGCGTCACGCTGGAAACAATACCCAGCGCAACGCCAGAAAGGGTTTAAGGCGCGACGCCAAACGGTTTCTGGCGTCACGCCAGACCCGATTTTGGCTATAAAAGCCAGAATCGACCTAAACCCTCCCACTTACCTTCTCTGCCGCCTCCATTTCACTCCATTACTCCCTCTCCTTCATTCGAGCTCCTTCAACTCTCCTTTTGGTTGTTTTGATTGAATCCGGTCCTCCTAGTTCACTTGTTTCGTTGTTCTTCCTTCAACAACACCCAATTCAAAGTTATTATGGTAAGTTCTTCAATTTTCTAGCTTGATTGAGTTGTTTTATTTGTAGATCTATAAGTTTTTATAGTTGTTTTTGGAAGATTTAGTAGTTATATATGTTAATTTGTTGAATTAATGTAATATTTAGACATAATATTGTTTGAATCTTGAATTTTATGGAAGATTTGAGTTGATTTGGATGATATTTGGATAGATTGGTTTTTAGGTTGAATTATTGGGAGTTTGAGTATTTAATCTTGTTAATTAGTTAAAATAATGTGAATTAATAAAAATTTATGGTTAAAATGTTAATATATATTGACTATTTAGTTGGATTATTGATTTTATGGGTATTTGGTTGTAGAGGAAATTTTTTATAATTTTTTATGATTTTTAATGGATTTTTTAGGTATTTAGGGGGGAAAATAAATTTAATTAATTTTCTTGTGTTAAAGTACTGTATTTTATATCCGTAAATAAAGGGAATTTTGTATATGCGTAAATAATATTTAATGGATTTTTTATGATTTTTAATGGATTTTTTAGGTATTTAGAGGAATTTTTTATATGCGTAAATAATATTTTTTTAGGTTTTAATTAGATTTAATGAATTTTCTAGGTTTTATTTACGAATTTAGTAAATAATTCTGTATTTTTAGGAATTTAAGTGGATTTTATAGATATTTTCAAAGAATTAGAACAATTAGGATTTTTAGGAATTATTTTATGAATTTACATAAATAAATATAATTTTATAGGAAATACGTGGATTTTATAGATAATTTACTAAGAATTATAACAATTGGGATTTTTATGATTTTTTAGATTTATTAGGAATTTTTTAGGAATTTACGTGTATTTTTTAGAATTTTTTATGATTTTTAGGAATGTACGTAAATAAATCTAATTTTTTGGTGAAACAATTAGAATTATTTGAATTATTTGTTGGTATTTAGGTGAAAAAAATTGAAATATATTATTTACGTGTATATTATTTACATGTGTATTATTATAGTATTGTTGGTATTTACGTAAAAAAATTGAATTAAATTAATTTGTGTTAGGAATATTGAGTTTTTTTGGTGATTTTAGCTATATATGTTGCTTAATACCATTGCGTATAAAAATTATCTTAGTAGTGAGTATGTGAAGTGGATTTGGTATTTTGTGTATGCAGGACCGTCTAAAGAGGATTTCGAAGAAGGTTGGTGGCATAGGATCCCGATCAGCACGGCACCAGAAAAGGGATGCCGTGAGGGATGCCGAAGAGGCCGCGCGACTGGCTGCGGAGGAAGCGGCCAGAACAGAAGCAGAACTGGGCGCTAGGGTGGCCCGGAAGAAGAAGCGGGGTGCCGAAAGGGCATCCGCCTCGGCGCACTACATGCCTGCGAGACATTCTGTCTCCGGGGATGGCCGACAATGCGAGTCCGAGGAGCCCCAGTACCCGTATCCGATGTACCCGGAGGCATCCGGGTCACACCATTCCATCTCCGGTGGCGGGGCGGACGAGTTCATGGGAGACGCATCGTCTTCCCACCCGTTGATGTTGGGGTACTACGGTGCCCAACAGATGGGTGGTGGGTCTGATTACCACCAGGGCGACGGGTCCGGGCATTACGCGGGCGGGGGATCGGAGTTCCACTACGGTGGTGGGTCAGCCGGGTCACACTACGAATACGGTGGTGGCTCGCAAGCATACTACGGTGGTGACTACGATCGCCATCAAGGAGATTGGTCCGCGTTCGGGCATGATCAGGGTATGGATGAGGAGGAAGAGCCTCATGATGCGGAAGAAGAAGCTGGTTTGGAGGTATGTTTAATATAGTGTAACATTGTTAACGTTAAGTTAAGTTTCATAAACCAGATCAGGAATGTTTCAATATTACATATGTTTTGTAGGACGCGTGGAGGGGGCAAGGACGGTGGGATGCCCCACGGGATGAGGGTGTGGCAATGGAGGAGGACATCCAGAGGCCACGTAGTAGACCGAACAGGGCCATCACCATTGACCCCTTTCTGACCGTAGGGGTTAATGGTGGCCCGGAGAACCCTGAGCTGCTTCGCGGGTTCCCTGCCCACGTTGCGTCCGACATTTGGCAGGGAAAGGTAAGCTACATGTTCATTGAAATGTACTTAAGTTCCCGTACAATGTTCTCACATAAGTTTTAAACTCGATATGTAGGGTCGTACTTGCAATTTCCAGTTCCGTCATAAGATGTTGGGAGCTTGGAAAGCAACGAGGGGGAGCCCCATGTTGTTCGCTGCCGTCGATGCCCAGCTCGAGCACATCCCGGACCTAATGTACGAGCACGTCGACAGGGAACTGTTCATGGCGTTTGTGGAGAGGTGGCAGCCCGAGACCAGCTCATTTCACCTACCTTTTGGTGAGATGACAATCACCCTGCACGATGTAAACGAGCAAATGAAGCTACCGATAACTGGCAAGGGGATGGGTGCCTCCGAGATGCAACGGCTTGTGGGGAAGAAAACCGACCTCACCACGAAGGTGGCCGAGGCCAAGGCATTTTTCGGCTTGGATGTGAGCGACAATGGTGTCGCCCATGATAAGCTTAGGAACGCATGCACCAGCCACCAGTGCATGTCTCTGACCCCGCATGTTACACGCTCGGGATTTCTACTCCACCTGTTGGGTAGTGCTCTGTTCCCGGATAGATCTCAGAATAAGATCCCCCTCTCGCACATAGAGTACGTCCGGGACCTTGACGAGGTTGGTGAGTGGGCATGGGGCGCCGGCCTGCTAGCTTCGACTTACCGAGAGCTTGGAAAGGCCTCCAGGGCTGGCTGTAAGAAGATCTCGGCGTGCTATACGCTGGTGATGGTAAGTAATTGTATGTCAATGAAAATATGTTTATATCTACAACGTCGATACGATGATTTTTGTGACATAAAATGCAGAGCTGGATATACAACTACTTCCCAGCTTTCAGGCCACACCTAAGTGGGTGGGAAGGTGGGCGGCCTCTGGCCATGAAATGGGCCCCCGATGCCATGTCCGGGCACGGGAGAAACTACCGTGCGGAGCTGGATGCCATGCAAGCCGCCGAGGTATGTATTGTGCAGAGTGAATTGTAGGTGTAAATAAATGTCTACTTTCTATCGTAGGCTTACCCTGTCACTTAATTCCAAATTCAGGTTGACTGGCTGCCATACGGAGTCTTGGACTTTGATGCTCCGGAGCTCGCACCATCTCTGTTTCATGGTGTTCTGGGCTTCTCGCATGACATCACCGAACCGTATATGCCCGACCGAGTCTTGAGGCAGTTCGGTATAGTCCAATGCATTCCGGCGCCATTGATCGCACCATCGAGAGCGATCCGGCCACGGTCGATCGGTAGCTATAGAGTCGAGTATACAACGACGAGTTGGGTGTGGGATGCACAAAATTTCCACAAGATATCACTCCATGCTCTAGGGGCGCAGACTTCGTACGGTTACGAGGTAACCCATGATTACATGGAGTGGTATCTACCTCGCACACATCCGAAGATTATACCGCCTATGGTAGATGACATCGAAGAGGTAACCCATTTCATCCCTACATTTCAATTAGTAGTGAGTTGAATTCATTGATTTCCTTTAATGTTTGCGTTAATCGTTCAGTGCATGGAGCGCATAAAGGGGTACCTCATGCCTTTCAAGGAGGAAGAAGAATATCCTCCATGGGACATGTGGCACACCATAAACAACAGTCTTTGCGAGATGTCTTTTTATGAGAGACCTTGATTTGTTCCAAGTTGTTTGTTAAACTGTTTACATTTGTAACTTTGAACCTTAGACGCTAATTTCTTTCATGTAATTATGTGAACTGTTTACATTTGTAAGTTTGAAACTTATTTGTTGGTTGTCATGTTATTTATTTATCATTCTTAATGGATCAATATGTTATGAACACCACCTCACACAAAACCCAGCCAAATGACGTAGCTACTGAAATATGAAGGGACCAACTTCTATATGAAAAACAACACATACATCATAACCTTGGACAAGGCTTATTTTGAAACACGGAAACTCAACACAACACAATAACATGTTGTTGCAACAATTACATGAAACTAGCACGATACATGCCATAATACAACTTCATAAGATTGCACACAGTGGACAAATGCGACGTTCATCCACCGAAGTTCTCAGGGATGCGAGCAAGGAACTCAACCGTGGAGGGATGCAGTGGACGGTCCCTGAATTTCTCATTCTCGGGGGGGCAACTTGTTGTCCACCATTCGTTGTCAATGGGAGTATCGGGGCTTTCGGGATAAGCCCTTATGAACCTGGTCCACTCAGCGTACATACTCTTCAGCATGTCAAACCTCACCCTTAGCACTCCTGGCGTTTCACCCTCCCCAGTTGCCTCGTTGTACTTTCCAGAAATAAAGTCCCAGTCCAGCTCTGTGCACCCAGGATTCGTACGAATGAAGGACAGGATGGAGGCAAGCAAGGCATCATCATGATGATGAGTGAAATCATACAAGGCTATTTGTTCCTGGGATGCAAACACGTATGTTACCAAAGCAGGTCATGAAGATGCAACATATTAAACACAGAATCAAGGTTTACCTCCGTCTGCGGAACACCGAAGACTGCCTCCGCTATGGTTGTCGTCGACGATGTTGGTATTCGACGCACGTTGTTAAGATTGTTGTCGAAGGAGAAGTAACGGTAGTAAATCGTACCATCACGGTACCTGATAGTAACCCTATCAAAATTCATCACTATGTAGAATGCAAAGGAGAGTGTTGTCTTAGACTGAGATTTTATCTTGCCTGGGGGCGGAATTTATAGAAGACTTAGGCCGCTTCAATGGCTTCCATCTAGATTACAGCTCACACCCACTATCTCCATTATTTCTCTAGATTCGAGGGTACATATGCCCGGGTCCCATGCTGAAAAGCATGATGGGAACCGTAGTGCAATGTCACATCAGTGTGGGTGATTTTCAAATTTGGAATCCAATGGAAGATATTGGAAACCAGGCTTTGTTATATGTAAATGGGCTTCATTTAGCTGGATCCAGTGTACATGGGCTTCATTCAATGAGGAAAAAGTGCAACAAATACAATGTTCAAATCAAAACAACAACGACTTATCGTTACATGGGCTTAATATTAAATTGTCAAACAGCATCGTAGTCATCGACGTCTACATGAGTACTACGTTGTTTTCTTCCTCGTCTAGATTGTGTATGCCTATCGGCCGCATCAAACTGATAGGCTCATAACCGTTCGACAAGGGGCACAAGCATTTGATAGGCTGATGGTTCATGATGATGGCTCCACAACACGTTCAGTGGTGGGAGGGGCGAGTTTGGATGGATGATAACCTGTATGGAACAAATAGACATCCAGAGGAGGAGCCCGGTTAAAACACAATTAAGTAGTAAAAAATGCATCTGCAGCGAATGTAACATACATACCGAAACCCAATGGTTCTCGCGTGGTATGTGGCCTAGACATATAATCGGGATATGCTGACCGGGCACATAGTCTGCCGCTGCTCGTATGGGCATGTGAGTGATGTTGTTGTTTTCCCCAAGGATTACCAACGCCACATTGAATGTTGTTGTAGCAATCGTCCCCATGTCAGGAATGATGAACCATTTCCACAACGGTGCAGTCGGATAGGACCACTGCGTGTCCAGCTTGACTATCATCTCTTGCTTAGTGGTTGTTGAAAATATCAGCCTGCTTTGTGCCTCCCAGTCGGTTTCAACCGTCTTGAACATGGCCTCCCTTATCTGGGGCCAGGCATCTTCGCTCATACCTAGTCCAACTGCAATGGATCTATATCCACAGTTTCCGTCGGCGACGATCTTGTACCAGCCTTGTATGTACTGTCCCATGCACTGTGGCCACAACTTGTGATATTTTTTGTTGAGAAGCAGCCTTGGCGCTTTAGTAGGTTGAGGTACGGCCTTCTGCTTCTTTTGTGGTGACTCATCTTTGTCAACCTCGGAGCTCTCCCACGCACAGGGTAGTCTCTTGTTAAGTGCACCCACCGGCCTACCCTTGTGTTTGAAGTTTGCGGGCTCATCAAGCTTCGTCTCTTCTGGGCGCATTAGCTTGTTCAACATTCTGACCGCCTTCAGCTGAACATCCACGGTCAAATTATCGAACTCCTCTCCTGCAAAGTCGTCCATCAACGACCTATTTACCTTCCTCTTTATCTTCTCGTCATCGACGACATCTGGCACATCCGATATGGAAAGTGTTCTCCAAAATTTATGAATCTCCTCCTCCGGTAATGCATGACCGGCGTGCATATAGGTTCCTATGACGTGGTAGCAGGGGAGACCGTCCCTAGTCATGTTGACGCATTTGCAGTACGGCTCCGGGTTCATGAACTGGCCGTTCTTGTACTCGTCCATTAGTCGGTTGAAGCCCAGTGCTGAAACCTTGTAGTGCAACAGGTTGAAGATGTGCGCTCCATCTATAAGCCTGAATTGGGTTTCTAAACTCATGTTCAGGCTGCCCTTAATCTCACGAACCTGATTCCTCAACAACATGTGGTACTCTGCGAAGATGGTTGACAGGTTTCCGTTCGGGCTGGACAAGTATTTCTTCAAGACAGAATGCGCTCCTTCAACCCTGGTTTCATTGACGAGGGATGTTTGGTTATACTATACGTCACATGCATCAGATGTAGAAGAAAACGTTAAGATAGTTTTACCTGTTTGTTGTGTTCTGCCCCAGCGTGAATGCGTCGTCTGTCCATGCTGCGACAAGCTTCCCCTTATGAGGCTTGAACCAGGTTTGGTGCGCGTATGCATGCAATTTCTGAAGACCACGCCAGTTGTGAAAAAGTTTTTCGCTCTTCGCATTGTAGTCCTCCTCGCTAGTGCAATAGAATAGATCCCTGTATGCGTTAGATACTCTGGTCGCCCTGGCCTTGTTGGTCAACTTACGTGCAAACAGCTCGATGTTCCGTTGGACGTGAAGCCTGCATAGCAAGAACTTCGCGTGTGGAAACATACGGTAAACTGGCTTCATCAACGCCGCCTCCCGGTCCGTCACTACACATGTCGGTTGTTGTTTCACTTTGTAGAACAACTTTGCAAGTTGCTCTATGGCCCATGTATAGTTCTCGGTCTCCTCGCGGGCAAGGAATGCTCCAGCGATGTTGAAGTTCTTCCACGTTGATGTGATACCTACAATCTCCAAGAAGGGACTGTCGTACCTATACATAAAAGGGAAGTTCTTAACAACATAGAACGAACTCACACGATACAAAACATGAATCCGGGGAGATGGACTTACACATTAGTGGAGTAAGTTGAGTCCAACAAGATAACGTACGGGAATGCCCTTAGTAGCCTTATTCCATCCGGGCTTGCAAAGAAAATGTCTTTTATCTTGTTTGTTTCCGGGTCAGACGTGTACTCAACATAATACTCGTTCTCCTTACACTTTTTGAAGAACTCTTGCACGACGGTACGTCCTTCCATTCCTTCCCTCCTGAACTTCTGATTTATGTTATAAATTTGCTTGATGCTCGTCACATTGTCTGGGCTGGACAACATCCTCAGTACGTGCCTCGGTTGTACATGTACTTCAGCCATCTCTCTAATCACCTTCAACTCTTCCTTTGTGGGACGACCAGCGTACGCGTTTCCGTGCAGGTTGTCGCTTATGACATGATTGTGCGTCCCCTTGCGCACAACAATGTTCCAGCGGTTCCTCAAATACTTGCAAGAGGAACGGACAGTTGCACTGTCTCACTCTAGTCCTTATCTTCTCGCTGGGGGATTTGGTTGGCGTGCTCTTACCTCTCCTCTGGCACGCTAACCACGTCACAGGCCTTCTACCATTAGTTCCGCTATCAACCCTGTAGTTGACGAGCACGAAGTTGAGCTTCTTCGCCTCCCCCTTAGCCCATTCAATTATTTCATCTCTTTTGTTGAAGACCTGATCTGTAACAAAGTACTCATTGTAGTCCTTTGAAGTTATTGGTTCAGGTGTGGCCACGTTCTTGAACTTGGGTAGAGTGTATAGGGGTGCCCATCCCCAAAATTCAGGACCTTGTTCCATGCTACTCTGGCTTGCGAACCTTGCCGGACAACTCATCCTTGGGGGGCTATCTTCGTTGTCCGTCAAGCCAAGACTGAATTTCGGAATTGGACAATCGAGTAAGGACTCATCCCGTCTCTATGACACGTTTGTGTAGTCCGAGTAGGGCACTTGATATGGCACTTGAGGTTGTAGGCCGTTACAGTACATGGTTGGGACCTGTATTCGATCCAGACTTTCATATGAATCAGGAACATAGCCATGAGAAGGAATTTGCTCTCCGTGGTAGAATGATGAGCTATTGTCGTATGTGTCTCGTGCAATCTATACGTTACAACAATAGATGTACCAAAAGTGAGCTCATATAAATAAATGCAACATAACATAACAAGCTGCAACATATAGAACTAAATGCAACATAACATAACAAGGTGCAACACAACGTAATAGGTAGACATATATGCTAACTAACTGTAGTGCTTAATGATGAAATATATCATATGCTAACTAAATGTAGGGCCTAATGACGAAATAAATCGTAAACTTATGGAACCAAAATGAATAAATAAATCATACTACTACGACATAATGCAACATACGTTCATCATGCTCAACACTACTGCACCTCTACAAGAGTAAAAATATATGCTAACTAACCTCTACAAGAGTAAACATATATGCTAACTAACCTCATTGTTGTAATCTCCAGGTAAGTATGATGTGTTTGGATCCCCCCCCCCTCGATCCATGCGTTCATCATGCTCATAATGACTACGTTCGTCACCCTCTTGATGTTTTACTCTCTCAATACTCATTTTCTTAAACTTTGATAAGAAAAACTTCTTCATTTTGTTAGAATGGAGAGAAATGTTGTAAGTGATTTGGTGAATGAAGATGGTGAGGTGTAGGGGTTTAAATAGAAGAACATGAAGCTATTTTTGTGGATGAAAATGGTTCAAATGTTGCAGGTGTCGGTCATGTCGCTGCACCCTTGAGTTGGAGACATAATTACAGAGGCATGGGCTTGATACGACAGCCTACTTCTGGCTTTTCAGTCTAGCTTGCGGCGCGTGACGATGGAAACCATCCCTGGCGTGACGACTTGGGTGGGTTAGGGCGTCACGTTCTGCGTCACTCCGGACGTGACGACCAAGACATTGGGCTATAACACAAATTTCACATACATGGCCTATTTAAGGGGTGATTTTCATGTTCACTATGCAGTGTCTTCATGGGCTGTTGACATTGAATTTATGCATTGTTGGACTATTTTCTTGTACACATTAAATAAAGTTGTGGCTTGTTGTGCTATTTTATTCATGCACAACTAGTAGCAATGCTTCCAACTTCATACTCTCTTACCATTAAACTACAAAATATTGGAAACATGAGGACACTAGCTGTTACAAAATAGACATTAGTACGGGGATGAATTCAAGTGTCACTTAATGTCACAAGATCTCAATATAGGTCATTACATATCACACAACATTGTTAAAACCACCTAATACATCCCTTTCATTCAATACAAGTACGTTTTCATCCTTCCGAACACCCTTACAGACCCACCCAGCCTAACACTATCATTTAATGTGATTTTCTTGTCAAAAATAGCATAAAAAGGCTTAAATAACCATTTACAACTAATAAAAATACTTACGAACATCAAAAACATCTCCTATCAATAAAAGACCATACCGTCACGCCTATTATAAACTTTGCCGTCACGTTGTATCTCGCCACCGTCGTCACGACACCTGTTAAAAATTTACGACGTGACGTCTTCAGCTTTGTCCAGCGTCACGCCAATGTTCGCCTCTGCCGTCACGGCCATTTGGTCTTCCATCATCGCGCCATGTGCGGTGCCCATCATAACGTTTTCGTGTACGAGGGTTAGCAAAACCACTTTTCGACATATAGCCGGGACGTAAAAAAATCTTCTTCCAATTACTTGAGGAAAAAACTAAAAAGTTATAATTTCACCCGTTTCATTTTCGTTTCATTCAAGATTTGAAGTAGTGTTACTGACTACTGAGGGTTCAAAAACCGGTCCACCCATAGACTCTGTTTACCCACATTTCATTGTCAACTTAACCCAATAAACCCTACGGTGTCGTCGTCGTCTCTCCTCTCCTCTGACCAAAGCGAGGATGTCGCTCCCGGCGATCCGATCTCGACTCCTGAGAATCGACACCGCCTCCATTCATGGAAGAGGGAGGTTACTATGCACCTCCAGCTCCATCCCTAAAGAGCCGCATCTTTCCTCTTCATCTGCTGATATTAATTCCGCCGCCGCCGCCTCGTCCAAGCTACACGAGTCCTCCGGTGCCTCTCCGCCTCCTCCTCCGCCGGCTTCGCGATCACCGTTGCTCAAATTTCTCAACTTTACCTTAATTAGTGCTTTTACTGGTGCTGCTGCTACTGCTGGTTACGCTACATATGGTATCTTTTCCAGTCGCTCTAATCTCTTCTTTTCCTTTGTTTTGATTCTCCGATAAGTTGGTTTACATTTTTGTTCTTGCGATTGCCATATATGCTTTTTCCGTCGCTTCTAATTTTACCGATTAGGTCTTCGATGAATCTCTAATTTTCTGGGTTGTTTCTGGAGCACTCTATGTGAATTTAGATGAGACACACATGACACATCTCTCCGTATAGTTTATCTCTCGTAGTAGAAGACTGTTCGAATTTGGAAGCTGATTCTTTCATCCATTTCCTTCTTTTCTTTGTGTATTCACACTTCTGTACATGCATATTGCAGCATACACCACGGATGAAGTGGATGAGAAAACGAAAACATTTCGGCAATCAGCAAATTATGCTCTTCCAAATGATGCATCAGCTATTGATGTAAGTTCTTGCAAAAGTTCCTGGTAGTAATGTATCAGTATCTAATTGAGTTATAGGATTTGACATTGTGCTTTACATTAATTTGTTTGCTATTTTAGGGAAGTAATCTTCCAGGTTAGCTCTGTATTATGTTGTAGCTTATTCATTGTTACTGTAACAGCTATAAGAAATTTTAGTATGTCTACTTGTATTCATGATTACAGGTGCTAATAAAAACTGCTATTCATTTTGGCTGCAGAAATCTCGAGCTTCTCTACGCTCTACTGCTGTGAAAGGTTTATCTCTCTTCCACCTTGTCTGCTTTGTTAGTTTCTCTTGGTCTGTCATCTATAAACTTGTGTTGATTATGTAACTGGAACTACAGTGATGTTGCATTATATCTGTTATTAATGTGTTTTCATAAATTAAGATTATATGATCTAATCACATACTGAAACTATTATCGTCCTTCTTTAGCATCTGCTGGAGCTATTGAATTTTATTTGGATACCAGGAGAATGATCGAGGAGCGTGTTAGGGTGAGCAACTTTTCTTTTTTGCATTGATTGAGTTTCTTGCTTTGCTTTTCATTTCTGACTAATAAGTTGCTTTCCTTACTGCTGTAGGATTTCACTGAACCCTCCGCAGATAAGCTCCTTCCAGATTTGCTTCCTGAGGAGCAGCATGTGTACACACTTGTTCTAGATCTGAGTGAAACTTTGATCCACTCAGACTGGAAGGTAATACCTTCACTAACCCAAACAGCTAACAATCTTTATGCTATTAAGCTCAGTTCATGTACCGATTAGTTTCATGACATGAATGAACTTAGTAAGCATAAAATATTCTATGTTGATCCATTTGGTTACCTTGAAGGTGTTGAGAATTAAACATTCTATATTTCATATTGAAAATTTATCTCTTCAGTTGTCTTGCTGAATATGGATGGTACTCCAATATGATTTTCACTTAGTTACAAACACAGATTGTCTAAATTATTACTCTAAATAATTATAGTTTTGTTTTTCAGATTAAGTGTTAGTTATTGGGCGTGTTACCACTTTCTCCATGTTGCTTTCCTTTATCTAGATTATTATTATTATTATTTCGTTTGAGGAGTTAATTATGCTTCACCTCTATAAAAGGAGGATTAACTCCTACTTGTACTCAGATCATAGATGAATGAAATTATGTTAAGGAATTACCATGAAAAACATAGCAAAATGATCAAACTGAAGTTGATCTGATGGCTGTAGAACTGATATTGTTGACCCTATTTGAACTGTGAAGCGTGAAAGGGGCTGGAGGACATTCAAGAGGCCTGGCCTTGATGCTTTCTTGGAACACTTATCTCAATTTTATGAGATTGTTGTGTATTCTGATCAGATGAATACGGTAATAATCAGAATTTCTTTCATTTTTGTGTAAATGCAAATTTGTATACCAAAATGCCTTGTTATGAAATGAGCAGTACGTGGATGATATTGTTGGGAGATTGAACGCTACGAAGCCAAATATAAGATTTGTGCTGTCAAGAGCTGCAACAAAATATCAGAATGGTCAACATTATAGGGTAATTCCTGCCTAGTTTGTTTTTTTCAGTCATCAACCCTGAAACACTTGAGTTTGACATTAATGTCCATACTTGTGAGTTGTGGTGCAGGATTTCTCAAAACTAAACCGTGATCCTTCTCGAATCATATACGTGAGTGCTCATGCATTAGAAAATACACTACAGCCAGAAAACAGTATACCAATAAAGCCATGGACACCGGAGAATATGGATGATACTGCCCTACTTGATCTTATTCCTTTTCTTGAATGTGAGTAATCAACAACAGCTAACTTTTCTCCAACACACTTCATATTTCCATATTCAGTTGTACTCTATTTTGTTTTGCTACAGATGTGGTAGTGCATAGACCGCCTGATATTCGACAAGTGATTGCATCGTATGAAGGCCAGGATATTGCAAAGGGCTTCTTAGAGCGAACAAAGGAGAACCGCAGGTAATTTCCATCTTAACTTCAACTGCTTAATTTCTATACACTTAATATAATCAATTCAAGATATTGTGGATCTGAATATATTGGCGTGCAGGCGGGCTGAAGAGAAAAAGCAAAAGAAACCAATCCTTTTCTCACTACGGCGTTAATGTTGAAGTGTGCTTCTTATGCTTATGACATACACTGATAAAATCCAGAGGGACAAGTTGAATGTGGTTTGGGGTTCTTATAATGTTGAGCGTATATCGATAATTTTGTTTGTTTTACATGCTATGCTAGATAGTGAGTGCCAACGGGCGTCAATTCTTTTTTGTTGTCTGGTGATAGTTTGGACGAATTATCACTTCCATTTGTTATTGTCTCTACTATTTAGAATCAAAGCTTCACGGAATGTATGATGATCAGACGTAGCAGCACATGATATAGTTTATTCTTATGAGCGGTAATATGAGTTGCATGAAAATGCTGCAACTGTAACATGCTGTTTGATTGTTCAATTGGTTTTCATCTAATCCTACCTATGGCACTATAAATCAAGATCATTAGTTCATCACCCTTCATCATTGTCGTTGCCATTGATACAGCAACAAATTTTGAGCACGAGATTTAGCGAGGAGTAATTTGGCACAACTTGATTATAGCCATGTCGAGCGTTAGGAGGATGGAAGGGGTGTCAGGGTGATGGGGAGAAAAGGGGAGGGGGCGTCACTGGTGTACGGTGGCGGAGCAGTAAGACCGAATGGAGGAGGAGAAGGTTGAAGAAGGTCAAAGAAGTAAGGCTCCTTAAGGGTATTTTGGGAATTTTAGAATTGAAAATTTTAAAATTAGAATAAATTATATACATAATTAATTTTATGGGCAAATATGGCAAAATATTATTGTAGGTTAGAACTATGACACAATGACGAAATTCGGGTTATTTTATTAACTCTTAAAAAATTGGATTATTTTTATTACACATACCCAAAGGTTTTATTTTAATTAATTTTGTCCAAAACAAATAAACGAGAATCTAGGGAAGAATACTATCATTAACTATTTTGAAATTGAATTTTTTTATTATGTGTCTATAACAGAATAAGGATCCGGTGTGAAGTGTCCTTATGGTGTGAAGTGCGAAGTTTCTCGGGTACACATATAACACGCTAATATTCACATATAACACGCAATCGTTCAGTTCTAAGGGAATAAAAAAATTACCCAGAAAACGTAAAAAAAGAAAAAGAAAAAAAGTTCACCATTAATTACAAAAATAACACCGCGTGGATTCATTAAAAAATCATCTTTTAATCTCAGCCCTCCATTTTCTAATCTAATGGCTCAACATTCTTCACATTTTACACCATAAGGGCACTTCACACCGGAACCCACCTCGTCTATAACATAGTTAAATGTAAAATACTAATCATTAAAATTATATTTTTTTATTGTGAAGGGTTTGTTAATTCACCCCTTAAAATTTAATGAAAGTTTTCCCCCCATTTTGATAGCATATTATGTGTCCATGAACAAACAATAGAAAAACCTTTTAAAATAGAAAAAGGATCCCGTGAGAATACTAATTCTTTTGAGGATAGAGAAAGAACACAGGTCGTTGGATCAACTTTCATCATACGATCCACATATAAGAGAATTAAGACTTGATTGATTATTATTGCTGAAGGAAGGGAATATATATACAAAGGATTTGCCATAACTGACCATAATCTAATCCCGAGAATAAGAAAACGATATATTTGACTAGGGAAAGATATTTTTGACTAATCTAATAAAGGAAATGATATCTTTGACTAGGGAGAGATATCTTTGACTAATCTTTATTTATTAATACACCCTCGCAAGCTAAACGATCCGACAGATAAGTTTAACTTGTTAGATAGATGAAGAAACCGTGGGATGTGCATAGCTTTGGTCAGAATGTCGACAAGTTGGTCCTCCGTTGAAATTTACGAGACACATAGGGCTCCATTTTGGACCTGCTCACGAACAAAATGATACGCAATGGCGATGTGCTTCATACGCGAGTGGAATACGGGATTAGCACTTAGGATGATCGCACCCAAATTATCACAATAAATGACTGGTTTGGTGTCATAGACGTGCCCGATCTCAACAAGAAGTGAGGTTGTCCATGTAACTTCAGCCGCAGTTTCAACTAGAGCCTTGTGTTCGGCCTCGGTTGACGACCTTGCTACTGACTTCTGCATACGAGAACAAGAGATCGGTGTGCTACCAAGGTACAAGATATAACCAGTTGTTGAAGTGTAGGAGTCCTTGTCACCCCCGTGATCAGCGTCGGAGTAGGCATGGAAGTCCAATGGTGAAGACGCAAAAGATATGGATTTCACGGTCAAATGTCCTAGCTAAGTAGCGTAATATGCGTTTCAGAGCTCCCCAGTGTTTGTCGGTACGTGCTTGCATATATTGACTCGACTTGTTTGTAGCAAATGCGACATCTGGTCTTGTGAAGCTTAGGTATTGTAGGCTTCCGACGAGTGCCCTGTAGTGAGTTGGAGACGACAGCGGATTTCCTTTGTGTTGTTGCAGCAGTGTAGCCGGCGACATATGTGTAGCTGATGGTTTTGTATCCATCCTCGCATTTTGGAGTAAGTCCAGTACATATTGCCGCTGATTAATGCAAACACCATCTTGAGTAGCTTGCACCTCAACTCCAAGGAAATAAGAGAGGCCACCCATGTCCTTTAGAGAAAAAAATGCGGCCAGTTTTGATATGACTTCGATTACATCCGTGGTGCTACTCCATGTAACAATTATATCATCAACGTATACCAGGATATAGAGAGTGAGATCACCTCGTTGAAAGATGAATAATGAAGTGTCTGCCACGGAATTGCGAAATCCCATGGAAACGAGGAAGCTTCGGAGTTCTATATACCACACCCTCGGATCCTGCTTAAGGCCGTATATTGCCTTTTTTAATTTGCACACGTGATCGGGGTAGGCTTTACTGACAAAGCCCGGCGGCTGAACCATGAACACCTTGTCATCAAGTTTGCCTTGGAGAAATGCATTGTTGATGTCGAGTTGTCGAAGAGGCCAGTGGTTGTGAGTTGCGATGGTCAAAATTACACGGACCGTTACCGGCTTTACAACGGGGATGAATGTCTAGTGGTAGTCCCATCCGGAGCGTTGGTGAAATCCCTTTGCGAGGAGACGTGCCTTGAACCGATCAACTGACATGTCTTGCTTGCGTTTGATCTAAAAAATCCATTTGCAGCCCACAAGGTTCTGTGATGAATCAGCAGGAACTAGTTCCTAGGTTCCATTCCCACACAAGGCCTCGTCCTCATTGTTCAAAGTGGATCTCCATTCTAAATCTCGGAGGGCTTGCGTTATTGTGCGTGGTTCGGCTTGGGATTTGTGAATATGGAGACTTAGCTTGGTGCCAGGTTTTGGGATGTTGTTCTTGCTACAAGTTACAATTCCGGGCGGCTAGTGCTGTGTATTCGCAACGGATTGGGTTTGTGATTGTATTGGAGCAATGGGCTAAGCTGGTAAGGGGTTATTGGGATGAGTTTGTGTTTGGTGGGCCGGTGGAGATGTTGTTGTGGGAGGCGGAACAATAGCACTCTCAAGAGAAGTAGAGGGACTAGAGTGGGCGGCTTTGAAGTGTGAGTGAGCAACCCAGTGGGTTGAGCTGCTCCTTGGCGGGCCCGGGTTGGTGGACTGAACATAGGTATAGTGATTGTCACCCTCCTGGATTCTTGAGCTGGCAGATTTTGTGTTTACATTTCTGCTGAAACAGAATTTTTGAAAGGATATACGGACTCATTGAATTTGACATGCCGCGAGGTGTAGATGTGCCCCGTCTTTGGATCAAGACAATTGTATGCATGTCGGTAAGCCGCGTATCCTACAAAAATACACTCAATAGACCTCAGATCAAGTTTGTGGTTAGCATATGGTTTTAATCAGGGAAAGCATAAACATCCAAAACTCTTAAAGTTATGATATTCCGGTTGTATCTTGATGAGCTTTGTGTTTGGTGATTCGTAGTTTAGAACAAGAGTGGGAAAGCGATTTATTAGGTAAGCAACGGTAGCATATCTAGGGGCCAATAATGGAGTGGAATACCCGCATGAGTTAGCAGGCCTAAACCAGTTTCAACAGCATGGCGATTTCTTCTTTCGGATATGCCGTTATGCTCGGGTGTATGTGGTGGGGTTGTAAAATGGCTAATACCCTGGTCGTTTAATAAAGTGCAAAGCCTTATGTACTCACCACCATTATCACTGTAAAGGATTTTTATTTTGTGGGAAAAGAAGCCTTCCACCAGCCTTTTGAATTTTGGAAAAATAAGTTTGACATCGGATTTGTGTTTCAGTGGATAAAGCTAAATGTATTTGGTAAAGTGATCAACAAATAGACAATAATACTTTAATCCATCAGAAGATAACACATGAGAGGTCCAAACATTAGTGAATATAATTTGTAAAGGGTAAGAAGAAACAAGGGAGGATTCCTTAAAACGAAGTCTATGACTCTTGCTAGTCTGACAAGACGAACAGTCAGACTGATGAAACTTAACATTAGTAAATGAAAAGTTTTTAAGAAATTGAAAAATTGAGGTTGATGGGTGGCCAAGTTTGTGGTGCCAGGCTTTGGTTTTATTGAGGTGGAGATGGTTGACCGATGGTGAGACAACATGCCACACATAAATATCATTGACACATGGTCCTCTAAGCTTTATTTTGCTTGTTTGTAGATCAGTATCACAAAAGAATCAGGGAAAAAGGTCAGGGCAGAATTGGTTTGTTTTGTGAGTTTTGAAACAGACAGTACATTATGTTTAATATGTGGAACATGAAGGGTATTAGGCAATGAAATATCATGAATTTTAAGAGTATCGGGATGCTTAATGCTCAAACATGTACCGTTGCCCATGAAGAGTGAATCCGGTCCGGTATAAGGTTGATAGAACGCCAAATTGTTCAGGTCTGATGTAACGTGATGGGTTGCTCCCGAATCCACCAGAATGTTGGAACTCTGCTGACGCGAACTCATGGAATTGGCATGCAGACCATGTTGCTGCGAGGCGGAAGAGATGATTGGCGGTTGTATTGTCGAATGGTCTCGTCAGAAAATGGGACACTGAGGCATGAGATGTCCAATTTCCTTGCACGATTGACATTTTCCTTTGTACCCATTTTGATGTCTTTGTCCAGATTGTGAACGCCCAGGCTGATTCCCAGTCCAGTTGGTTTGATTTTTCTGCGGCGTCCAGGTGTGTTGAGCCTCGGCCGCCATTGATGAAGGGAATAAGATGGACCGATGTTAAAGCTCTAATACCATATAAGAGAATTAAGACTTGATTGATTATTATTGTTGAAGGAATGAAATGTATATATACAAAGGATTTGCCATAACTGACCGTAATCTAATCCTGAGAATAAGGAAACGATATCTTTGACTAGAAAAAGATATCTTTGACTAATCTAATAAATGAAACTATATCTTTGACTAGGGAAAGATATCTTTGACTAATATTTATTTAATAATACCGCATTCCCCCTCATGCACTGCGCATGTATCTCCTTTCTAGTTTTCCTTCATCTTTCATCTCTTCACGTTTTTCCCCTTTTCGCATATCTCTTCTTCTTCTTGGTGTTTCTCTCCTTCTTCGCAAATCTTCTTTGTTTTCAACCTAATTTATTCGTTATTTTTCTCTTCCTCTTCTCCTCTTGTGTTGCATTGCTGATTTCAATGGGTTGTTGTTGTTTGTTCTATGCATCGATTTAGCTTTTCTATGAACTCACCTCTATTTGGATTTTTTCTAACGGTTGCAGGTTTTCATTTCATTAATTTGTTGTGTTTTTGTCTTAGTAGAAAAGTGCGATTCACTATATTCATTCACGAAACACATTTATCTCTAAAACTGTTGTTAAACACACCACAATAATTGATAATACACACTCCACTAGTGCTATATGCATCCAAACCATAGTAATGCACACTTACGGAGTATATGTTTCACACTTATGATACCCCTCTTATGCAGTTTTATTAGCACTCTTAACATGAACATGTTATAATGCACACTTATGCATTGTAATATGCACACTGTAGTCTCGAATTCTGCACAGTATTTGTTATAATGTGCCTAACCATATGTATAATAAGATTATTCTTTTATGCAACAAAAGAAGTTGTTGATGAGAACTGAACTATTGTCATCTCTCCTGGAAATTCGAAATTATACATTCCTAATATGAAAAATGATTTGAAGTCATTCATTGGTCAATTGTTTAGGACAATTAAAGATGGTTACTTGTTTTACCATAATGCAGGGCAAGCTATATTTAATGTACGTAAGAACAAAAAAACATTATCCAAGGATGGTAGAAAAACTGTTGTTTGACTCTATATATTACGCAACAAGAAAGGACAACAAGACGTTGGTTATGTTTTCGATGTTGATAGTTCAACTAAGCATAAGAAAAAATCGTATAGATGTGGTTGCATTGCCAAAATGGGGTTGAGTCGTGATGGAATATCTGGTTATGGAGTTAAATATTTGAAGAGCGCCACAATCATATGTTGCTAGACAAACCACATGTCCAGTTTATGACATACAATAGAAATCTGACATCCTTTCATCAAGACTTTATTCTTAATTGCTTGAAGTCGAACATTTGTCCTTCGACATCTTATAAGATGTATAAGAATTTTGCTCACTCTAATGTTGGGGCTTCATCACTTGATTTCAAAAACTTCAAAAGGGAAATGAAATTACACATGAGTGGCTATGATAGTCAAATGATGATTGACAACTTGAGGCACAAAAAAGGAAATTTGTGATCCATTCTACTTTGAGTATGATATCAATGATGAGAATCAGATTACTTGTTTTTTCAGGTGTGATCCAATTGCTTTTAAAAAACTATTCCTTCTTTGGTGATGTTGTTTAGTTGATGCAACCTATAACACCAACATGTAAGTTCCTTCCTACAATACATACTTAGTTATATAAAACTAAATACTTGAGTTATGTCATGCACATTTATTTCAAGTGGTATTATAGTATACACAGTTGTTGCACATATGCTTATTATATTATGCATCTGATCAACTATATTATGCACTCTTGTGCTTTCTTCGATGCATACTATAATATGACACAATGCACACTTATGCATATTAGTACTTTTTATTAATGATTATTCGTATTTTTTGTAGGTATGATATGGTCTTTGTACCTTTTACTGGGATTGATAATAACAAGAGTTTGGTTTATTATTGCATGATGATATTGCTTCTTATATTAGGTTGTTTAACAACTTTAGTAAGGTAATGGGTCATGAACCATATGTGCTCTTAACTGATCAAGATGATGGAGTTAAGGCTGTTGTTGAAACTGTTTTCTTATCTGTTGTCCACTGTTTTTGCATGTGGCACATTATGTTCAAGATCCCGATTAAAGTGAAGCTACATTCATCTAAAATTGATGAGTTTAGGTAGATATTCAATGCAATAATTTTGGAGTCCTGATATCACACAAGATGATTTTGAGCATTCATGCAGTTGTATTATATCTTATTTTGAACTCCATTCAAACAACTAGATGTAAATAATGTTTGATCTTCGTCATTTATGGATTCTTAATTTTTTTAAAGACACTCATATGGGTGGGTTTCTTAGGACAACGTCGAGTTTAGAGAGCCTAGACAACGTTTTCACTAAATTCATATGATTAACATCTTGCCTTGTTGTGTTTATGATGCAATTTGAGAATGCAATCGACTCACAAAAGCACAACAAACTGAAACTTGTTTATGAATCTTCAACTTATCAACTCTCTTTCGAAAGTCCATTTTTAATAGAGAAGTATTGTACATCAGTCTTCACTATTTCTGTTTTATGACTTGCAAGATGAAATCTGCTCCTCTCTACTCCATGTAGTCTCTGACTTGGTGAAAGAAGGGGATCTCCATATCTATCACATTCGAGGTATTGATTGGAAAACTTATTTTGTGTAGCATCTAAAAAAGATGAAGAAATAATCTGCTCTTTCAATAAGTTTACTTGAATCAGTCTTCCATGCAGCCACATGTTTTTGCTTCTTAGAAGTTTTGATGTGCATACATTGCCTGATAAATATGTACAATCTCGATGGACAAAGAAATCGATGTTGAAGCCGAACTTTCAAATTAATGGATCTATATAAACAGAGTTTTGATATGGATGAAAAGAAGTTATTGACAACTGATTGGCGGCATCTTGTACATCATAAAGAGTGGAAATTAGCATCAACTACAGGCAAAATAGGCCACAAATGGAGCATATTGCCGTAATCCTGACTTAGTGGAGTCAAGTGGCTAAATACGAGGATTACGTGCACAAGGGAGAAGACACGGAAGGCGAGGAGCAAGCACGGGACAAGAAGAGAAGCAAAAGGGGCAAATTGCCCTGGACGCGACCGCGTCCTAGGACACGCGACCAAGAAAGGCCAATCGCTCAGGGGCGTGACCGCACCACACAAGACGCGCCTGCGCCCTAGTCACTAGTGGGCGGCGCGACCGCGCTGACAGAGACGCGCCCCCGCCTTTGCTAAATCCTGCGCCGCGAGAAGCCCTAGTTTCGTGGGATTAATTGGGCTCTTTACCTAGATTTTGTATAGTTTCGGGTTGGGCTTTCACATACTTTATTTCTAGGATTTTGTTTTCTTATTTAAAGGGAGAGTTTTTTCTCCCCCCTAAGCATCACATTTTCTACACAATAATTAATTAGCTTTGTTAGTTTCGGGCTCGGCTTTCACATACTTTATTTCTAGGATTTGTTTTCATATTGATCATTACGCTTCTTACTCTTTTGTTCTCTTTCTCTCCCGCACTTCAGCAAAGTCTTCCAAAATGGAAGCGCAAATATCAAAATTCCAAATACAACATGGAAATTCATAGAAGTCTTCAAATTAGGGCATGTAACTTCATCTAAAGCTTAAAATCGAAGCGGAAATGGAAGAACTGAAAATCTAGATTTGATTATCCTTTAAAACCGAAGAGAAAAGCTTCTATGCATACCTTTTCCTCTTTTAACCATATTCAACTACTATCTATTACTTGAATTCGACTTGATGAAGTTTAAAAACCTAAGATTCGGCTTCTATTTTGCCTTTGCATTTTTTAGCTTTGCGTTTCATGTCTCTGTTTTGAAACAGATAGTAGGTGAATTGATTTGGATGTGACAGTTTGGCTCCAATTTTTCGTGCTTTTAATTGACAAGTGTGAGGTTCAGTTGGGCAGGAGAGCGCATGAGAGCAGGTAGTGACTTTTTTTCTTTTCATGTGCATGAGAACGTTGGATCCGGGAAGATGAACTATGGGAATTTGTTGTCCATTCTCATTTACTAGAGCGTTCTCACCTGATTTAATTCCTTTAAATCCCTCCTTTCCAATTTCGAAACATTGATATTATGAACAGGATAGAGTATCACATTTCATCGTTAGCATAAAACTACATTGATATGGTTGGCATTAGATTGCTGGAATCTTGTAAATAGTTTCCAGTAATGCAAAACATTCCACTAGAGCATAGTATTTTATGATAACTGGACAAAGCACCTTTTTCAGTGTCAGCAACATTTTCATTTTACATCTAGCAAATGACTAAAAAAAGGTTAACAAGCAATGTCAAAGTGGCTATTGTCTTTAAAACCACAGTTACAGAAGAAAGATACACAAAACCCACTGACAGAGACAACCCACAAATGAATGAATCAAATCACATAGCTGAAGTCCTCTCATACCTTCTTCTTGATCTTCTTCTCCCTTTGAGCCCTCCCAGCAACACTCTTGTTCTGGTTACTGACGGAACCTTCTTGGGCGCTGCACATCTGCGACTTCAACTTATTCCCAAACTTCTTAGACACATTTCCCCACACCGAATTACTATGCGATCCTCCCTTCCCCTTCCCCAGCTTCTCTATCTCTTGCTTCATATTGCAGCATTCCTTCTCCAGCTCTGAGACCCTCAACCTCATGTTGTCCATTCCCACTTTCAGTACTTGATTCTCCCTAACAGCTGTGGCCCACCCTCCTCCTCCTCCTCCCTCGGTGGGGCCGCTCCTTAGCTGCCTGGACCCACCACCGCCGCCCTCCAGATTCTCGGAGACCAGAAAACAGCCGGCAATGGAGTTTCTGAGCTGAAGCTGCTCGAAGAAGAGGACTTGGACTATCACTCGTAGTGGCAATCTCTCGTTCTGTGCAGCGTGTGTGCATGCCTCTAATGATAGCTTCTGGCAATCCATTAGTCTGCACAGCTGTTCTCTCTCTGTTTCGGTTAACCATGGATGAGACTGCACCCAATTCAGTCAACAACATTAATAAATAATATTTTGGACTAAAATGCCACTTCAACAGAATTACATGCACAATGCGAGAAAATAAAAAAAGGGTATTCTTGTCTATATTTGTCTAAAATGTCGAAATGGACAATGTAACTTGAACGCAAGCTAGAAGGCTAGATGGACAATGCTCCCTCCATGTAAGAATAAGTGCCATCTAATAAAAAATCAAGGTTGTAAAAATAAGACTAAATTACCCCTTTTTGGTTCCTAAAAAACTTGGTAACTTATAATCAATTGATAATTAAGTTAAAAGAGGAAATAAGTGGATTAAAAGTCATGATTTATTTGTGAATTAAGAGGTGTTTGTTTGAAACAAATTATATTATGAAACATAGGGAGTATGTTATTACAAGTTACCTACAAACTGATACTGTCTATGCAAATGTTCTTTATTTATAGTGTGAAATGAAAGCATTAGTACCTTTAGATAAATGTCAATTGCACGGTAAAGACCGTCATCCAACGGCCTGGCATATTCAGGGACAGCCTCAGCAACGGCCTGAAACTTGGGAAGTTTCAAATTAACATCAGGAGCCACCTCAGCCAAATACCCATCAATCAGCTTCGCAACCATCGTAATTGGCATCAAAGAAGGCGACCCCATAAGCTGAGCATCATCAATCGAGCTCGGGGAAGCGCCACCTGTCGCCTGATCCATCGCCAAGAAGTGCTCAAGAATCCTCTGCACACACTCCACATTGTACAAAGTCTCCATCGAATACGTGAAATTAGGCATCAAAAGATCATCCAATGAAGCTTCATCAAGTTGCATCCCTATCCTCCTTTCAAGATTCGCTATACAACTCGGCCCCACGTGAAGAATCATTGATGTTTTCAGAAGACCGAAAAGAAACTTAGTTGACACAAGACCCTTTTGAATCGGTATTAGCTTGTCAATAACTTCAATCAAATGTTTTTGTTCTTCTTCGCTAGGTATATTGCCCGAGGATGATGACGCCATTCTAGTGGAATCGCCGCCATCGTGCCTCCGGTTAAGCCCCGGAATATACTTTTTCGCGTAAAAAGAAACCGACCCGGATATTATTTCGGGTCGGATCCCGGAAGATTCCATGGCCGATATCAACCTTTGGTACAAATGTAAACTCAAATTGGAGGCGTCATCATACCACCAGTCCGAAGTGGTGTTTTTGGTTTAGCGCCGGTACTTATACCATTCCACAACACACTACCGCCGGGGCTTTGCATGCGCTCCATAACGGGCCAACCAAACAGATTCGGGTCAGTGCTGGCTTTAGCCGCCATTGATTCAATACATCTCTTTGTGATTTCGAGGTCGTCAGCATAAGGTAGAATCTCATCACAGGTTTGGAGGGCTCTAATGGAATCTTTCCAGCTTCTAAGAACGATTTGATTCAGAAACATTTCGGCTTGCGTGATAAGATTCCCTTCGCCGTAGTCCTCAGTCATTTCGAGGTGCTCGGCGGCGCAACGTAGATGGACGACGTTGGAAGATGTCAGTTCGAGCTTCACGCCGTAGCAGAATTTTGCAACGAGTTCGAATGCTTTGGCGCCTCCTGGGAGATCGACAATTCTTATTGTACAGCCGTCGTCTTCGTCGTTTTCTGATGCTTCGGCGATTAGTCTCTCCATTACACCACTTCGTGATAGCAGAGGGAACTGCAAGGAATGAAACGGTGTTCAAAGTTTGTCATGTGCAAGTAAAACAGAGCATTATTGACTCAGTTAAAGCAATCATCTAGAGAGTATCTGATTCAAATTCTACCTCTAATAAAAAGAGTGAATTTGTATCATACAAATGAAGAAGTGTAAAAACGATATATAGAAAAACAGTTACCTTGTGGAGGTGAAAGGACATCTCTCCAACCTCGACAACAATGTCACTTGGAAGGCCAGTTGCACAGAACCTGAAAAAACAAGGTACAGATAGATTCAAACATATATACTCTCCAAATGCAGTTATGTTAATGCAACGAAGTCTTGCTAACATCCTGTTACTATAGATGCAAAATCTTAAGAACTCTGAGCATGTACAAATTCTCAGATTAAGGCAGGGAACCTTATATGCAACAAAATAAAATCCTAGGGAATCTGTTCAACCAAGTATATATCTACATTTCTTGACCTTTTGAGATCACACAAGTAAATATGAAAGAGAAATGAAAATAGAGGGAAACAGCAGACAGCCAGAAAAGGGTTAAAGATAAGATTTAAGATAGCAACATACCAAGCTTGCCCTTTTCTCTGAAAGGCATCTGATTTGGATCCCAACTTCATGCAAGCCATATCTCAACACAATTTCAACAATGGAGGCAGCAGAATTGTACCAGACACAGAAAACTGGGAGTAGCCCCTTTCAAACCCTAATTACAAGCAACAGTCACCTCGCTCAACTGAAATTGAGCTCAGACTACAATCACACTCAAGAGAATACCCAAATTGACCAAATCCAACTCCTCAGAAGCATGGATTACCCATCGAATGCGATACCTTCTTGCAATGCTCAACTGAAAACCATCTCAAAGAAGCACTAGATTCACCCCAAAAACTGTTTCCAATCTCACAATATAGGAGCTTTATACTAGAGAAAAGTCTACAGCGAGGAAGAAGATGAAACAATTCAGTCCTTTTCAAAGGTTTCACCAGAAACCAACTCCAACAAGCAACTATAAACCTAACCCCGGGAAATAGAAAAGAAAGCAGCAAGCCCGAGAAGAAAGAAGAAATTGGAGCTGGAGAAATTAGGTCAACTCTCCCAGAAATATTCCCTTTGAAAAAACTGAATGAGAACAAAAAATTAACACTAAAAAACACCCCGAAACAACACAGCAGTTGAACTTGTTTGTTGCATTGCAGTGCGCCAAGCAACACACAGACCCAAAAAAACTTACTATTACGATTTGCCCTCTTAAGAACGATGACAGAAGATTCCAAAAATCCACCTCATATAGGCACATGGGAGAGGGACCAAAACCTCATCATTACTTAAAATCCCCACCATTAAAGTACGCCATTTTGGGCTCACAATGCACAATTAGTATAGTTTTATACTCCGTATACCATTAAGAAATGAATATTGTGATGTCGGAGTGGGAAAAAGAAAGGAGATGAATACCGGAGGGGGCCTGGTGGTGGTATAAACCCGAAGACATGCGTATTGATGAATGATGGTAAGAGCTCTGAAAAGGGAATTAGCAAGAACATAAAAAGGAAATTAATTTAGGAGAAAAAAGCCTGTCAAAGTCATAATTAGGCATGTGGGGTCATTGCCTTCAAGTATACTCATGTCTCCTTCCTGGGAATTACCGTTACACGACTCTGCATTTACTCATTAGTTTTGTTCATCGTAACCAAAACGCTGCTGTTTTCAATACTCTATTCCATACGCTATGCACTCCAGAATCCAAAGTATTACCTGCTATCAGTGTTACTCCACTATATTACTCCGTCCGTCCTTAGATAGCAATCTCATTTTAATTTTACACCTTCGTCGTTTTATTTCGTTAATATCTCTAATAATATAACTTTAAAAATTATAAAATTTTAATATTGTTAAAGTTTTTATTAAGACAGAATAAAATTAGACCACACATGACTATATTATTCTTAATACATTGAAAGTAATCAAGACAAGAATCATAAATTATAAATAATCTTACTTTTTAAAATAGTACTTTTATAAGGGAACGGAGGGAGTACCTTATTTTAATTTGTAATAGTATACAGTAATTGGGGCTCGGACCATTTCGGGTCAAAACATATCAAATTATATTAGGGGTCCGTTTTGTTAATTTGTATTAAAATTAAAATTAATGTTGAAAGTAGTTGCTGAATGTTAAATAACAGTATTGTTTTTGAAAAAAAAACAATGTTTGGTGTAGGGTGTCAAATTGTAAAATGAAATTTGTTAAATCACCTTAATACCTTCTTATTTTTATGATGTTAACTCTTTTTTAATTAACCTTTTCATTAATTTTATTCTTTGAGGCTACAATTTCTTTAACTAATTTTTGCCAATTGTACTTACCGTCCAATTTTTTTAAAACCCAGTACCATTTCTATAATTAATATTTTTAAGGCCCAATCTATTGTCTTCCTCTTGATTGATGAAGAATAAGTACCCACTTCATTTTAAAAAAAGAGTACTCAGTGATAGACACGTCTACGACGCGTCTATGGCACAAGAATTAGACGGTATTTTGGTATATATAATTATATTAGTGCATATGTAGATACATTGATGGTTCTATATGGAATGTGCAATATCACGTGATTAAGAAGGTTAGAAGACTTTCAAGCTTTGAAGACTTAGAAGAGCTAAAGAGAAGATCAAGACCGAAGGACGAAGACGAAGAGTAGAAGACTGAGTCATGCGAGTTGTGTAACACTGTATTGGATTAAAATGACTATTTGTCTCAGCTTCGATGTCTAAAAAAGTGATTCTAAGTTGAGTAGTTAGCTCTTGAAGTCTAGTTTCTACCCTGAAAAGATTAGCGTAATCGAAATTCAGAGTCAAAGTTATTGTGTTTTTTCTACAACGTCGCAGATGCTGAATTGCCTCGGCGGCACCTGCCGATTTGCTTGTTAGTTCGGCTGAGAATTTCTTTGTGGTTGGTGATCTCTTCCTTGTTAGACCGGTGTTTACTTTGCAAGTTTGGGTCCGGAAGACTTTAGTATTTTGCTCTAGTTGTGTTATTAGGGTTAGTGTCTATGAGAATATTATTAAGGTTTCTTCTCACTTCTCTCTCTTTTTCCCTTTGCCTTTCTCCCTTCGGGAGAATTTGGAGATTTCTTTATTGTTGTGCAAGATGAATATGGATAAACTTTCAAGCTTAGACAAATTATGAAGTTTCCAATTTTGATTATGTTGTGAGATTTTCTATTCCTTACATGTTATATTATCGATGTGTTCTTTTCATCTTGATCTGAATTGTTGATTGAATTATTAATTGGATTCTATATTGATCACCTAGGATTGGATTAGTTATTCATAGGACTATGGTAGATTATTGGCGGTCGTCGTAATCTATTTCTTTGAAGCAAGCATTCTGCCTGATTCAGGTTGAGTTAAGACTATGAGTTTAGAGAATTGAAATATAGGATAGCAGCGCTATCTATTTTTTGTATCCCCGTGCTCTTCGCATTTTATGCCTCCTTTGGTTTGAACCATTAGCGGTCGTTCTTGGTTAACTGATTAGGACAAGACTAGTAAACTCTCGGTCAGATATGCTAGTTAATTTCGTATAGGAGTAGGAACTCGATTTCAATATTTGGTATTGGATGAATTCTATGATCAACTTGTCTGTTGGAAACGGATTAATCTGGTTAAGCGCTTGGTCTATTGATTTTTTGCATTACTTTGTTCTTTCCCTTTTACCTTCGTTTCCCTTTATTCCTTTATTTGTTGATTGATTGTGGTCCCTTTGCTATATTGTGTCACTTGAGTGTTTGTCCTGACAAGGCTCGCATTCTGGTAATTGGTTACCGTGGGATTGACATTGATTATAATTATCAAGTACTTATACCTCTTGTGGATTTGACCGGTACTTCCGCTAGACTACTCTTGGGTTGTTTAGTTGAATATGTTTTAGAGTTTATAGAACTCTGTTTTGCATAGTCGTGTTTGTCTACCTATCAAACGATCGGGCAAACAAGCATTATCACCAGTACCAGAAAAAACAGTAGTCACTACTCAATTCACCAAAAAACCTCGTCTTCAACCCCCAACTTCTCCTTTGCAGATGACACTCTCTCTTCCATCAACAACAATCAAAGAACGGATCAAGGCAGAAAGCTCAAATCAAATGGGTTCATTTGAATAAAAGAATTGCATATCTCTGCAAATTCTTATAAATAAAAGGATTCTTTGCGGTTTAGGGTAAACGGTTCTTTGATGATGGAGGATCAATTTTTTTATACATTGCCCTCTGATTCAAATGTTTGAACTGGTAATTGATTTGTTTTTTTCCCTTCTTTTTAGAGCAGTTAATCAAAGGTCATATGTGAAAAAGAACACAGAGGATGATATAACAATGGAGAAAGTAATCCACATTGAAGAGTAAACACCCAAATTAGAAAGGATGTGAGATAGAGAATGAGTGAGAAGGAAAACGAGAAGTAGGAAATGAATATGAGACACTGTACACCTAAATTGAAGGATGTGAACAATAAAAATCCATAAAATCAGGTACCAAGCAGTGATTAAGGTAAAAATTGAAAAAAAAGTTGAAAATGAGGGTAAAGAGAAAATATATTTTTAATAATCTATCAATACATTGGAACCGTGACCCTCCTCACGATTTTGAGATGTCGAAATGAAGGGATATTTCAACACCTATCATCACTCATCAACACTATAGAAAAAACTTCGGACACACTCTCATGTTTGAAATCCAAAATATTAGTATTAATCAACAACTTCAACATCGATTTCAATCGAAACGAACGGATCATAGATAGGCTTATTGTGAGTTTATTGTCGGGTTAAATCAGTCAACTGTTTGACCAAAGAGGTTACACATTTAGCTCCTCTACTTTCCAATTGGATTGAACAATACACTTCCATATTTCATGAGATAATCTAGCAGAAGTTCCAAAATTCATTCCTTTCTTTGTGTCCAATCTACTTTGTTTTAGACTAAAACAACGTTTGAGTAGTTGTAATTCTTATCTTCATCTGGGATTTGCACGTGTAAAAAAATCATACTTGACGAAAGACAATATTGTGGTTTGTTGTGCTCTACAAGAACATCCAAAACCATGCAATTGAGAAGGTGTGTGAATTTGACAAGGCAATAAATAAATCTTGTAGAACACAAGACACTAAAAGTTAGGGTAAGCACAAAAAATCTTCATCATCAACATCGCTGAATAATCAGTACATCATACTTCCACAAACGTGATTAAGCATCCTAATACGGTGATATAATATCCCGTTATCAGCAGTAACAAGCCTAAAATAAGTTGATTAATCTCTACATTTCAACATGATCCCAATCAACAGGCTTATCTTCGAAATCGTAGTCCGGTTGCTGAAGCCTATTCCTCGCCAACTTGCTCATTGTTGCAAGACCTGAACAAAAACATAAAAAAGAGTTAGCTATTATACAAACTAGTCAAATTAATGAAAGATAGAACCAATCAGTACCTTCTACTACTTTGTAGAGCGATGGACCACCATCTATCTCCAGACACATTGTACTGTTCAAGGCTTTCATTTATATCTTCGTTGTGTTTTCCTTCCAAAACCCCTTGCAGCGTTACAACTGCGTCTTTTGTTTTCTTGAGTATGTTGTTGTCATCCTCAATCTCCAAATGCTGGAGATCATTCTGTGATGACGTCAGGCTGACAGCGAGAGCAAACTGGGCCGCGGCAGCCCAGCGGGCCGAAGCTAACCACCACCTTTGCCCATCACGCTCGCTTCTCGCTTCTGCAATCTTGTTTTCTCTTCCTTCAAGCGCTAAAGTGCGAAGATACTGAGCGTTTGCAGCCCCCGTGCTTTGGACCATCTTAGAGAATGCGCTTTCTTCCTTCAGTAGAAGTCTTTCTGGGGTATCATACTCCACTACCTATATTCATACAATCAAAAATTTACTTAGCTCTATATATTCATAATGAATGTACCATTTAAGTTACGTGACCGTTTTCAAACAATAAAACATAATAATTTTAATTGGAAAGAAGAATAGGATACCCGGCCAGAGTCTAGAAGGAGGATACGGTCGCAGTCAATGATAGTGTTGAGACGATGTGCGATGATGAGCATGGTGCATGACTTGAATTCTTCTCTAATGGTCTTCTGAATAAGAGCATCAGTTCTGACATCAACAGCTGCCGTGGCTTCGTCCAGGACAAGAATTTTCGATCTTCTGAGTAACGCCCTTGAAAGACTTAGTAGCTGTCTCTGTCCGACGCTGAAGTTCTCCCCAGCCTCTGATACCTGGAATGTCATGTTAAATTAAATAAGATTAAGATGGATGAATACAATTTAAAAGGCTTAAAATAATAAACACAAATAATCATTACCTCAGCGTCTAGACAAATGGATTCCTCCTTATGGCATCCTTTAGATGTGCCCTCTCTAGTGCTTCCCAAAGGTCAGCATCGTTGTGTTCATTAAATGGATCCAGATTAAACCTCACGGTTCCTGCACAACACATCACCATTATAAAAAAATGGTACAATTTGAATGATGTGTACTCCCAATTGAACAAATAGAAAAAAAGTCAATACAATGAAATTCCAGTACAATTTGAATGATGTATACTGCCTCCCTCCCATAATATAAGAGACATTTTCCATTTGGGTGTTCTTCCCATTACACATTTTAGGATTTTTTTTTACCTCTTCTTTATCTTCTCCCAATACACATTTCACTTTCCTCTCTCCTTTAATAATTATTTTTCCTTCTTCTCTCTATCTCTCTCCTTCCATTACTTCAACTTTTACTTTCTCTCCTCTTCAATTATCAAAATCACTCTTTTCTTAATTCTCTCAAAAAAATCCATTTGTCCCTCATATTGTGTGACGGAGGGAGTATGTGATAAGAGTGACAACCTTCATAGAGAGAAGGTAATATAGTGTTGAATACTACAATAAATGAAAATTGGGTTACCTGAGAACAAAACTGGAGCTTGAGGAATAATACCGAGAACCTTACGAAGATCCGTGAGCCCAAACTTGGCAATATCATAGTCATCAATAAGATCCTTCCTTTCTCCAACTCAACAATCCTAAACAATGCATTAAGCATGCTAGATTTCCCTGCACCGGTACGCCCAACTATCCCAATCTTATCACTCGGCGACACATTAAACGACACACCATGAAGAACAGCCGGAAGCTCAGGTCTATACCTCAGAACAACTTCCTGAAACTTAATAGAGCCAGATGAAGGCCAAGCAGGAGGCGGCCTATTACTTTCAATCACTTCCGGTGCTTCAGAAGGTAGATCTATATACGTACCAATCCTTTCAACAGAGTTTAAACTATTTTCTGCAAGGCTAGCGAGTCTTAGCACACCGGTTAATAGGCCGGTGATGTTAAGAGCGTAGCTAAGAAGAAGACCCATTGTTGAAGCGAACGCGGCTTGATTTTCTGCCTGTCCGTTCTGCATAACAGCGAATGTTGCAGTGAACCATATCATGAGGCCGCCGAGTGTTTCTAAGCGAATGGCGAGCCAACGGTTGCCGCTCATGTTCACCAGTGTGAACCGGAGGTTGTTGTCCATTGAGTTGCCGTTGACATTGGCCATTCGGTCGTATGCTTTGTACGCACGGATTGTGGATAGACCGTTTAGTGCTTCTCCGAATTGGGCGTATACTGGAGATCGGCTAACCGAGTCCAAACGCTTCACCTCACGTGCAGTGCTCTGTTGCAAGTTAAACTATGGGTCAGCATTGGTTCAAAACCGAACCGAAAACCGATGCAAACTATATTCGTTTGGTTAAAAACAGAATTAAAAAATCAATTAAAGCTATGTTTTGTTTGACTTAGATCTAATATAATTTCAAACATGACATATCTCACTACTAAGTTACCAAATATCGACTAAGAAGTTCGACATTCAAAGCTTTACCTCATACAAAATAAAATAGTTCTAAAAAGACACCCGATTGTTAAAAATAACAATAATGTCAGTCTATCACAGAATTGCAGTTTTCTTTCATCCTTTCAGCACCAAGGAAATCAAGTTTCCCTTCAATTCAAGGTCATCTGATTTTATTTTTGTATTCGGTTTTACCCGGACCAAACTGAAAACAACCAAAATATGACAGAAAAAGTTAAGTGAGTTGTGGGGTAAGTTCGTACTTGATAGTAGAGATAGGCGGCGTAAAACAAGACAAGAAGAGGCAATATGGCCCACAAGGACATTGTGCTGACAATGCCAATCAGTACGAAAGTTGAAAGGAGTTGCGACACTTGACCGATGAACATGTTAACGAATATTGCAACGCTTCTATCAATGTCACCCAGATCCTTGGCAAACGATTGATGATGCGTCCAAGCGGATTAGTATAAAAGAACACCATTGGAGCTCTTAAAATGGAGTTAAGCATAGCATCCATGGAGCCTTTTTGCTGCATAAAGACTTGAAGTGATAAACCAGTATGAATTCGTCAAGGCCACAAGAACCTGCATTGATTAGAAATGTTAGGTTTAAGAGTGTAACAAACATACCCTATAAAAAGATTAAAGATGAAGATTACCTGTCCAAATGAGAGAAGTGCATAAATTTAAGTTGTAGAAGCCTGATCCGTATTGCTTGGGACCACTTTGATCTGTCCAGTAGCTCAACCACGTACTACTTGAAATCCTCAAAGTTTCAGTTAAGATGTAGCACGAAAGAAGTATCATAACTACCCACCACCCTCCAAGGGCATTCTTGTACCTGTTCGTGCCAGAAAATACAAATAATCGGTTTCCATAATAATATGAAAAATGAGTAATCCATGCTAAATACCTCACTAAAACACTCCAACTGACAACTCCAGTTTCTCGTTCTTCTTGCTTTACGAGTACGGATTTTCCTTTCGGTTTCTGTGCGTTTTTAGGACCTTTAGATGCATCATCTACTGTTCCATTGGCAATAGGTTCTAATGCTGTTTGATCATTATTGACAGGCTGTTCATTCTCCTCGGTGTATTCTTCCATTTTTCCAGCATTTTCCATTAAATTCTGAAACATTGGGCCGTTGTTTGAAAGCTCTTCAAAAGTGCCCTCTTCCTTGATCATGCCATCATGTACCAAAATGATCCTATCAACCTGTGAAAGAAAATGGAGCTGGTTCGTGACTAAGACCCTGGTCTTGCCTCTTAATTCCTCCTTGATACATTTCTCAAACACCTGAAACAAAGCAATAACTGAGCAAGAGAAACATTTCACATGAATTAGACAATAAAGTAGGTCATGCAACATTTGGTGCTTACCTGTCTTCCCACGTGAGCATCTAAAGCACTCAAAGGGTCATCAAAAATGTATACATCTGAATTGGAATATACAGCTCTAGCCATGGAGACTCTTTGCTTTTGCCCGCCACTAATATTCACTCCTCGTTCACCTATCTCAGTGAGATCACCGCCCTACAAGAAAAGTTAATTTCCACCGGTTAAGCAACAACTGAGGGTTGACAAAGCATCAATCATATAGCAGAGTATGACTTACAGGGAGTACTTCAAGATCATGCTGCAGGGCCGTTACATGTATTGACCTGTCATATCTTGCTGGATCAAAGTTGGATCCAAACAATATATTATCACGTACCTGCAAAAGCAACAATGGTTAATACATGAGTTGATCTATATGTTGTTATGGTTTATGCAGAGATGTGCAGCTTACAGTAGCATTAAAAATCCAGGAAACTTGAGGAACATATGCTACAGATCCTCTAATGACAACACTTGTATCTGATGATGTAGCAGGGAGTTCTCCAAGCATTGCAGATATTGAGTGACGTCTTCCCTTCTCCTGTACTGCCTACAATCGCAACCAAACTTCCAATTGGTACGTCCAAATTCACATCACACAGCGTGGGTTTCTCTTGCTGCAAACATACATGAAATCAAGTTTTAGTGAAACCGAGAAATTTGTAGAGTAAGAATTTAAAAGGATAAGGGACTGAAACCTTAGATTCCCATGCAAAGTTTCCGTTTCTTATTGATACGGCCGGCAGACCTGGTTGGACAGGGGGGTTTGGTAAAAGAAGTCTTTCTTCAGCCAGTAAGAGTTCTTCCAGTCGTGTGAGAGAAACATTTGCATTCACAACCTGCATTATGTAAACAAAGTCATATACTTATACTGAATGAGAAAATGAGGGAAAAGAGGAGAAATTTGAGTGCACCTGAGTTATGATGTTGGGAAGCATAAAAAGTGGAAAGCGAAGAACAGCGAATAGAGAGAGTGAAGTAAATGCCCTTGCAGGTGTCAAATCTCCCCCAAGCAACGAGAACATCCCAAACGAAACCACCGTTACCAAAACCGGTATGCTGCTCAGTATAAAACTATTCAGCTGCAGAATCAAAACATAACAGTGAAATACCAGTCAGCATGAGGATCATAAATACATACACACATGTAAGGTAGAAACAATAAAAAAATACATGCATTGATCCATGATTGAAGAATGAAATCTGCACAAAAATATTTTTGCATGTAGAAAATGATTTTCCATACCGCTCCTAGTAGTTGAGCCTTGCGGAACCAGGACAATTCTTCAGACCGGGCACTTTGAACCTTCGACTGGAAACTACTCTCCCATGCATAGCATCTGGATATTATCAGCAAAGAAGCTAAATTCAGCATTGATCAGTCCAAAAATGAAAGGGTACAGAGACAGATATTAAAGGATCTTACTTGACTGTATCCATGGCAGCCAAAATTTCATTCATGAGGCCAATTCTCTTGTCAGTGCGCTGCAAACCCTCCTTAGACAGCTTTTGCATTTTGCTAATAATTAATGTCTGTTCCAGAAATAACAGTACAACACTATTATCTAGTATTCTTCGCAGCACCACTACCTTAATAATTAGAATTCTTTTGTTTTTACCTGCACAGGGAACAAGAAAACCAACAAGACAGCACCGACGATTGAGGCAACCCCCAACTCCCTGTAAAGGAGAAACATAGCAACAACGATACGGAATGGAGCCAGACCATAGAGTGTGAAGTGATTGGCATATTTGCTGTAAACAAGAACAAACCACATCATTAACATCTATGCAAGGTAATTATGACTGATTACAGATCAAATATCTCTATCTAGTTAACAGGATGATGGTTATCATAAATAAAGATACATGCCTGTAGTGCTTCAGCGTCAGTTGTCATCAGGTTGGTTATTTTGCCAGAAGCAAATTTTCTACGACTTTCATGGGTCAGCCGTAAAGATTTGCGAAATACGGCAGCAATCTGCATGATGAGCCAGACCATTGTATCATTAAGTTCTTAAGATCCGTTTCCATCTAAACAAAGATCAGAACTGCATATATTATACAACCAAATATGCAGTATTAATTTTCCATAATTGTGGAGTCCAAAATGAGGTCAAAAGCCTAATCTGTAAAACCAATAAATACTTATCCCTCTAAATTGGCTAATTAAGTTAGAAGATTTATAGCTATATTTTTATGGAGGCATTTTATAGACATTCCAGAATGACCAGATAGGAATCATAAATTTTCATCCTTATGAGAGACATGTAATAGTACTGGTGTCTTGACAGTGAAGACGAAATTAAATTTCTAATTTTTCCAGCAGTTTATTGAAATACATTCAAGAATTAAGGGAATAGCTATACAATTAATCCATACTGAAGTAATCAATAAAGAAAATGTCAAGCACGCAGCAAAGCCATTTCCTGATGCATTATTAAATAGATGAAAAGCAAAGAAGCACTGTCAGAAATAAGTTTACCAAAGTTGATCTCAGGCGGAAACCAACACGCATGACATTCTGGAAGTATTGGGCCTCGAATAACACCCCTAGAGACTGGACAAGGTGAAAATTTAAAGTTAATAATCCACATAAATTAGAAGTTCAAATGCCTCCACAACTTCAGTAGAATTACAAGTAAACCATACGATGAAGATTAGTTTTCTCCACATGATTCATCATGTCAGAACTCCAGGAATTTAGAGGCAAGATATGCAAAAATATCAACCTACAGTATATCCATGGATATACATGTACGTGAATGGAAGTAAACAAAAAATTCTATAAAGTTACGCAACTGCCAAATACCCCGAAAAGAATTGAAGACATCATGTTAATCAATATCTGTTGTAAAAGAACATAAAATTGCATCTAAAGAAGGGAAAAAAGAATGAACAACTTGATTATTTATTTTTTAAAGGAGAACAACATGATTGAGACATTGTCAATCTAAATTTGATGGAGTATTTACCTAGCAACTAAATCTAACAGGTAAGGGATAATGAATTTTTGATATTTATGCTTCAAATGAAGACATATCATACTCCTAAATTGCTCGAAGATAATGTGTTAGCCTCCCCTAAATGTAAGATTTGTTAGCGTCCATATTGTAGATTCCTACTAAAAATAAATGATAGAAGAGATAGGAGTTTTAAGTTCTTTTGTAGATATTATTCAAACCATTCAAAATTCAGTTGTTGTACTGATATAAAAAGAATAGTCAAATAATAAAAGTTTCCGGTAGCAGATAAAAATACACTGTTAAAGCTCTAGAAATCAGTAGCCTCTGAGACGCATTATGATACGATCCTGATCCTAGTAGAATATATATCTTATTTAATATATTAGTTATTAGAAAATCTATCTTTATTAGTTAGTAGGAAATCTATCTTTACTTTAATTAATATTTTATAGTTAGTAGAATCTATCTTGTTAGGAGAATTAGCCTGTATATAGTTATCGATTCTCTGTAATTTCATTAAGCATTATCAATCAATAAAGGTTCTACCTTGGTAGTTTAATCTCTAATTAAAAGATTATAGGTTGTTGGATCTCAAATCAAAAGATCAATACGTTGTTCGATCTCAAATCAAAAGATCAATCCTATCTATCGAGACTCGAGGAATCGAGTCTCATCACATTAAAGCTGTGAAAGGTGGTATAAATAATGCAAGCAGATCAAAGAAATATAATAGCCATTGACTTAGATACGTACCACTCCAAGGAATATTGAAAATGCATACACATAACCAATCCATGTCGGGTCCCCACGTTGCATGGACTGCACATAGATCAACAGACAACATAAGACAGAAGTTACAAAGCAGAAATAAATAATGAGATGTTAAGAATAGGAAGAAGCAATAGAAAGGATTATTTCAATGTAGCACCAGACCTTAAGAAGACTGTTGAGTAGCAGTGGCCCCACAAATTGTGAAAGATCATTGCCAATCTAAATTACAGAAACAGAAAATATATTAGAAAGTTCACAAATAGCATAAACTAATAAGCTAAAAGAGAAAAACAAGTGCATAGAAGGAAATTATCTAGAATATTAGTCTCATAAACCAGAAAAAAATAATAATTCAACTTTCTAACCTTCCAGAAGCCTCCCAACCAAAACCTAGCAAAGATGAAGATAAAGATTGAGTTCAATTAGACTGCCAACTAACAACCTCATACTGAGATAAACTTTGAGAGATGAGATCACATTAATACCTTCCTCCAAGGCTACTATTCAATGCCCTTAGTAGCCATGGCCTTTGTTTCCTTGATTCATCCACCCAACACCTCTGAAAACTACAAAGGGGCATTACAGTCAATTAACAATGATGACAGATAGGCAGTGTTTACGCACACAAGATAGAACAAGTACATACTTGCTGTACAAAGTTTCAGTCCGTTCCCAGGTATCTAACTTCCAAATATCTTTCTCTGTCAGTGGTCTCTTATATCCTAGCTCCATCAGGGGGTTCATCCATGTGAAAAAGATTTCTGACCAAGATACAAGAGCATAATAGAATCAGATAAGATATGGAAGGACAAATTCATCAAATAAACACTCCTTATAAATCTACAGTATCTACTATCCATTTGAATAAACCTAGAATATACATTCTTCTAATTACGAGTCTAACAGAAATGTTTTCATTTTTTATAAATGTATAACAACAGACAGCCTATGAGAGTGATTGCCTTTTCATGTAGAACTCTGAGCAATTTGAATATAATGAAGTAGAAAATCTCAGATAGCACAACAGTATCGTAGAAAACAGAATACTTACTAGAAAATATGTTTACATGCCTTTCGGGACAAATTTGCTCTGTCCCTGGAAGTTCTTCATAGTCAGTGTTCTCAACTACATCATCCCTCAGTGGAGTATAGCCTGGATAAGGATCCAAATTTGGAATGTAGACAAACAGTAGTACTCCAAATAAACCCTAAAACAGAAGGGAAAAAATGCAGACTTAGTGCTGTGTATTGAAGTTATTTAATACCAAAATTATGGTGTCAGCAGTAGCGTCATATTGATGAAACTAGAAATCTGAATACAAATTGCTAATCTCACAAAAAACTAGTCACTGCAGACCAAGGCACCAAAAATGCATTGTATTCAATTCTAAGTGTTTTTGGTTGAAGGTGTTTATGTTTATGTGAGAACAATCCATTTACATGGAGCTTATGTACCATTTAAATGTCAATTGCATTTTTCATAGTCTCACACTACGCACTCAATAAGAACATGTTCAGAGCTTTTTTACGTTAAGCAGCTTAACTGACTTGTTTGCTGAGCATCAACCATAAATGCAAGAAAAAGTTAACCGCATGCCCTATATATAAAGTTATACATGATAAACTCAAAGATGGCAGAACAGACCTGGATAACCACCTCACTGATGTATAGGTGTAGCACAAAACTGCAAGGACAGCAGTACTACATTAGTAAAAGCTATATAAATAGAAGAATGCTAATGATTATACCTTCTTGACAGTCTTGTGGAAATGCTCATAATAATAGGCATGAACAAAATGGAGAAATCACATTGAACATAGTTTTTCACATAAAGAAAAGAAAAGATACCTGTCATAGAACTCCCTGACTGAAAGCACGAGGTTGAGGGCAACAGCATCACCTACCAACGCATATAACACTCCAAACCTGACAAACCATCTAAAATCCCTAACATAGACTTTAGTCTCCACCACGGTCATCAGCAGCATTGAACACCAAGCTAGAGCCTCAATAATCAGGGAAACCACCTGGAAACAAAAAAAAACAAAAAAAAAGATTCAATGAATCTTTCTTACAAAACAGAGAGCTTGAATAAACTGGAATCTGTCAAAAACAAACCTCGTATGGAGCCAGACCACCTTGGCCATCAAGGTTAAACAATGAGATACCCATGACAAGTCTGAACAAAGGTTCAGCTGCTGAGTATCCAGCCAATAAAGCCAGCACATAGTTGTAATACTTTGACCTTAAGCAGAATCTTGGGGCCTTGAAATTCTTCTTCATCAGCCATATACGGTAAAGGCTGAGACCGATGAGAGCCAAATGAGAAATACAGATAACAATGGAGTCAACTGCACATGGCGTGTAACCACCCAATGCATTTTCAACTAGCTTTGCCCACACACCATTTGCCACTGGCCGGCAATACCATTCCAATGGCTCAAAAGCCATCGCTGATCAGATCAAATCAAATCCTTATCTTCTCTGGATAATACTTCACCAACTGCACATCAACATTGAATCAGGTGTTTATATTAGCACAAGGGATATCAAGGCCAAAAACAGCATCATCAATAATCACCGCAGGTCCATTACATTTAGATACTATGGAGTATGATTAACCTGGTTGATTTCTTATAGATGGAGAGTTAGAGAACCTGCAAGCATTTGTTATAGGGATATGAAACACACACGAAATGAAGCTAAAAACCACACACAAATTACACGGAGATTGTCGTAATGCAATTTTCTAGTTGCGGAAATTAAAGGAAGGTTGACTTAGATTAACACGGATAATGACTTAGTCCTAATTTCCATTTTCGCTACGGAAGATACAACTTCACCAGTGACACAAAAGTTCCATTGTTCCCATTTGATTAGCCAGAAAATATAAATACAGAAAATAGAGTAATCTTCGCTTGATCGCTTCCAAGAAAAACATGATGAAACCAATTAAGCAAGTGAAACTCACCAATCAAAACCCAGGCGAGTCCTAAAGTTGAATCAGCTTTTACACAAACCACGTCGCGGGTAAAACATTAAATGCAGCGGTGCGAAACTTTTCATACAGCAGTGATGAGCCGGCAGAAAGGAAGAGATTGAAGAACAACTTTTCGTAGATTGAAAGCTGAGTGAGAGAGGAGCATGAAGAGAATGAAATTAGCATAAATTCGAATGATAAAATAGCATTTATAGAGTTGTTGGGTCATAGCGAGGTACAAGATTTTCTGGCGTCACCGCTTACGATGGATTTTCAAACAACAGTTCCAGCACAAATTCTGATATATAAATTACAAAAAAGAAAATAAAAAAGTAGTCGTAGGCTTTTTTCTTCCCCCAAATTTGGACGTTTTTGACCTAAAAAACAAGGGAGGGGGGCCAGTCTGAAGTGCACAGTAGTGGATTTAATTGTTTTAGGGTTTTTGT
>NW_027367498.1:0-57607 GCF_046119375.1 Phyllobates terribilis | reverse complement strand
CTTCTTTATCATGCTAGGATTAGCAGGAAAAAGCAAAAAATTTCAGAATTGCACCTTGCAATGTGGAGATATTACTGTTTGTGCATTTACAATATTCATTGATTTTTGCCATTGAAAAACGTCCAGAAATGTTTGAAGCTACTGACTGAATGAAAGGAGCTGGCATCTCACTCTCTTTGAATCTTCTTTATCATGCTAGGATTAGCAGGAAAAAGCAAAAAATTTCAGAATTGCACCTTGCAATGTGGAGATATTACTGTTTGTGCATTTACAATATTCATTGATTTTTGCCATTGAAAAACGTCCAGAAATGTTTGAAGCTACTGACTGAATGAAAGGAGCTGGCATCTCACTCTCTTTGAATCTTCTTTATCATGCTAGGATTAGCAGGAAAAAGCAAAAAATTTCAGAATTGCACCTTGCAATGTGGAGATATTACTGTTTGTGCATTTACAATATTCATTGATTTTTGCCATTGAAAAACGTCCAGAAATGTTTGAAGCTACTGACTGAATGAAAGGAGCTGGCATCTCACTCTCTTTGAATCTTCTTTATCATGCTAGGATTAGCAGGAAAAAGCAAAAAATTTCAGAATTGCACCTTGCAATGTGGAGATATTACTGTTTGTGCATTTACAATATTCATTGATTTTTGCCATTGAAAAACGTCCAGAAATGTTTGAAGCTACTGACTGAATGAAAGGAGCTGGCATCTCACTCTCTTTGAATCTTCTTTATCATGCTAGGATTAGCAGGAAACAGCAAAAAATTTCAGAATTGCACCTTGCAATGTGGAGATATTACTGTTTGTGCATTTACAATATTCATTGATTTTTGCCATTGAAAAACGTCCAGAAATGTTTGAAGCTACTGACTGAATGAAAGGAGCTGGCATCTCACTCTCTTTGAATCTTCTTTATCATGCTAGGATTAGCAGGAAACAGCAAAAAATTTCAGAATTGCACCTTGCAATGTGGAGATATTACTGTTTGTGCATTTACAATATTCATTGATTTTTGCCATTGAAAAACGTCCAGAAATGTTTGAAGCTACTGACTGAATGAAAGGAGCTGGCATCTCACTCTCTTTGAATCTTCTTTATCATGCTAGGATTAGCAGGAAAAAGCAAAAAATTTAGAATTGCACCTTGCAATGTGGAGATATTACTGTTTGTGCATTTACAATATTCATTGATTTTTGCCATTGAAAAACGTCCAGAAATGTTTGAAGCTACTGACTGAATGAAAGGAGCTGGCATCTCACTCTCTTTGAATCTTCTTTATCATGCTAGGATTAGCAGGAAAAAGCAAAAAATTTCAGAATTGCACCTTGCAATGTGGAGATATTACTGTTTGTGCATTTACAATATTCATTGATTTTTGCCATTGAAAAACATCATGTTATTCATATACCAGAAATGTTTGAAGCTACTGACTGAAGGAAAGGAGCTGGCATCTCACTCTCTTTGAATCTTCTTTATCATGCTAGGATTAGCAGGAAAAAGCAAAAAATTTCAGAATTGCACCTTGTAATGTGGAGATATTACTGTTTGTCCATTTACAATATTCATTGATTTTTGCCATTGAAAAACGTCCAGAAATGTTTGAAGCTACTGACTGAATGAAAGGAGCTGGCATCTCACTCTCTTTGAATCTTCTTTATCATGCTAGGATTAGCAGGAAAAAGCAAAAAATTTCAGAATTGCACCTTGCAATGTGAAGATATTACTGTTTGTGCATTTACAATATTCATTGATTTTTGCCATTGAAAAACGTCCAGAAATGTTTGAAGCTACTGACTGAATGAAAGGAGCTGGCATCTCACTCTCTTTGAATCTTCTTTATCATGCTAGGATTAGCAGGAAAAAGCAAAAAATTTCAGAATTGCACTTTGCAATGTGGAGATATTACTGTTTGTGCATTTACAATATTCATTGATTTTTGCCATTGAAAAACGTCCAGAAATGTTTGAAGCTACTGACTGAATGAAAGGAGCTGGCATCTCACTCTCTTTGAATCTTCTTTATCATGCTAGGATTAGCAGGAAAAAGCAAAAAATTTCAGAATTGCACCTTGCAATGTGGAGATATTACTGTTTGTGCATTTACAATATTCATTGATTTTTGCCATTGAAAAACATCATGTTATTCATATACCAGAAATGTTTGAAGCTACTGACTGAATGAAAGGAGCTGGCATCTCACTCTCTTTGAATCTTCTTTATCATGCTAGGATTAGCAGGAAAAAGCAAAAAATTTCAGAATTGCACCTTGCAATGTGGAGATATTACTGTTTGTGCATTTACAATATTCATTGATTTTTGCCATTGAAAAACATCATGTTATTCATATACCAGAAATGTTTGAAGCTACTGACTGAATGAAAGGAGCTGGCATCTCACTCTCTTTGAATCTTCTTTATCATGCTAGGATTAGCAGGAAAAAGCAAAAAATTTCAGAATTGCACCTTGCAATGTGGAGATATTACTGTTTGTGCATTTACAATATTCATTGATTTTTGCCATTGAAAAACGTCCAGAAATGTTTGAAGCTACTGACTGAATGAAAGGAGCTGGCATCTCACTCTCTTTGAATCTTCTTTATCATGCTAGGATTAGCAGGAAAAAGCAAAAAATTTCAGAATTGCACCTTGCAATGTGGAGATATTACTGTTTGTGCATTTACAATATTCATTGATTTTTGCCATTGAAAAACGTCCAGAAATGTTTGAAGCTACTGACTGAATGAAAGGAGCTGGCATCTCACTCTCTTCGAATCTTCTTTATCATGCTAGGATTAGCAGGAAAAAGCAAAAAATTTCAGAATTGCACCTTGCAATGTGGAGATATTACTGTTTGTGCATTTACAATATTCATTGATTTTTGCCATTGAAAAACGTCCAGAAATGTTTGAAGCTACTGACTGAATGAAAGGAGCTGGCATCTCACTCTCTTTGAATCTTCTTTATCATGCTAGGATTAGCAGGAAAAAGCAAAAAATTTCAGAATTGCACCTTGCAATGTGGAGATATTACTGTTTGTGCATTTACAATATTCATTGATTTTTGCCATTGAAAAACGTCCAGAAATGTTTGAAGCTACTGACTGAATGAAAGGAGCTGGCATCTCACTCTCTTTGAATCTTCTTTATCATGCTAGGATTAGCAGGAAAAAGCAAAAAATTTTAGAATTGCAGCTTGCAATGTGGAGATATTACTGTTTGTGCATTTACAATATTCATTGATTTTTGCCATTGAAAAACATCATGTTATTAATATACCAGAAATGTTTGAAGCTACTGACTGAATGAAAGGAGCTGGCATCTCACTCTCTTTGAATCTTCTTTATCATGCTAGGATTAGCAGGAAAAAGCAAAAAATTTCAGAATTGCACCTTGCAATGTGGAGATATTACTGTTTGTGCATTTACAATATTCATTGATTTTTGCCATTGAAAAACGTCCAGAAATGTTTGAAGCTACTGACTGAATGAAAGGAGCTGGCATCTCACTCTCTTTGAATCTTCTTTATCATGCTAGGATTAGCAGGAAAAAGCAAAAAATTTCAGAATTGCACCTTGCAATGTGGAGATATTACTGTTTGTGCATTTACAATATTCATTGATTTTTGCCATTGAAAAACATCCAGAAATGTTTGAAGCTACTGACTGAATGAAAGGAGCTGGCATGTCACTCTCTTTGAATCTTCTTTATCATGCTAGGATTAGCAGGAAAAAGCAAAAAATTTCAGAATTGCACCTTGCAATGTGGAGATATTACTGTTTGTGCATTTACAATATTCATTGATTTTTGCCATTGAAAAACGTCCAGAAATGTTTGAAGCTACTGACTGAATGAAAGGAGCTGGCATCTCACTCTCTTTGAATCTTCTTTATCATGCTAGGATTAGCAGGAAAAAGCAAAAAATTTCAGAATTGCACCTTGCAATGTGGAGATATTACTGTTTGTGCATTTACAATATTCATTGATTTTTGCCATTGAAAAACATCATGTTATTCATATACCAGAAATGTTTGAAGCTACTGACTGAATGAAAGGAGCTGGCATCTCACTCTCTTTGAATCTTCTTTATCATGCTAGGATTAGCAGGAAAAAGCAAAAAATTTCAGAATTGCTCCTTGCAATGTGGAGATATTACTGTTTGTGCATTTACAATATTCATTGATTTTTGCCATTGAAAAACGTCCAGAAATGTTTGAAGCTACTGACTGAATGAAAGGAGCTGGCATCTCACTCTCTTTGAATCTTCTTTATCATGCTAGGATTAGCAGGAAAAAGCAAAAAATTTCAGAATTGCACCTTGCAATGTGGAGATATTACTGTTTGTGCATTTACAATATTCATTGATTTTTGCCATTGAAAAACGTCCAGAAATGTTTGAAGCTACTGACTGAATGAAAGGAGCTGGCATCTCACTCTCTTTGAATCTTCTTTATCATGCTAGGATTAGCAGGAAAAAGCAAAAAATTTCAGAATTGCATCTTGCAATGTGGAGATATTACTGTTTGTGCATTTACAATATTCATTGATTTTTGCCATTGAAAAACATCATGTTATTCATATACCAGAAATGTTTGAAGCTACTGACTAAATGAAAGGAGCTGGCATCTCACTCTCTTTGAATCTTCTTTATCATGCTAGGATTAGCAGGAAAAAGCAAAAAATTTCAGAATTGCACCTTGCAACGTGGAGATATTACTGTTTGTGCATTTACAATATTCATTGATTTTTGCCATTGAAAAACATCATGTTATTCATATACCAGAAATGTTTGAAGCTACTGACTGAATGAAAGGAGCTGGCATCTCACTCTCTTTGAATCTTCTTTATCATGCTAGGATTAGCAGGAAAAAGCAAAAAATTTCAGAATTGCACCTTGCAATGTGGAGATATTACTGTTTGTGCATTTACAATATTCATTGATTTTTGCCATTGAAAAACGTCCAGAAAAGTTTGAAGCTACTGACTGAATGAAAGGAGCTGGCATCTCACTCTCTTTGAATCTTCTTTATCATGCTAGGATTAGCAGGAAAAAGCAAAAAATTTCAGAATTGCACCTTGCAATGTGGAGATATTACTGTTTGTGCATTTACAATATTCATTGATTTTTGCCATTGAAAAACGTCCAGAAATGTTTGAAGCTACTGACTGAATGAAAGGAGCTGGCATCTCACTCTCTTTGAATCTTCATTATCATGCTAGGATTAGCAGGAAAAAGCAAAAAATTTCAGAATTTCACCTTGCAATGTGGAGATATTACTGTTTGTGCATTTACAATATTCATTGATTTTTGCCATTGAAAAACGTCCAGAAATGTTTGAAGCTACTGACTGAATGAAAGGAGCTGGCATCTCACTCTCTTTGAATCTTCTTTATCATGCTAGTATTAGCAGGAAAAAGCAAAAAATTTCAGAATTGCACCTTGCAATGTGGAGATATTACTGTTTGTGCATTTACAATATTCATTGATTTTTGCCATTGAAAAACGTCCAGAAATGTTTGAAGCTACTGACTGAATGAAAGGAGCTGGCATCTCACTCTCTTTGAATCTTCTTTATCATGGTAGGATTAGCAGGAAAAAGCAAAAAATTTCAGAATTGCACCTTGCAATGTGGAGATATTACTGTTTGTGCATTTACAATATTCATTGATTTTTGCCATTGAAAAACGTCCAGAAATGTTTGAAGCTACTGACTGAATGAAAGGAGCTGGCATCTCACTCTCTTTGAATCTTCTTTATCATGCTAGGATTAGCAGGAAAAAGCAAAAAATTTCAGAATTGCACCTTGCAATGTGGAGATATTACTGTTTGTGCATTTACAATATTCATTGATTTTTGCCATTGAAAAACGTCCAGAAATGTTTGAAGCTACTGACTGAATGAAAGGAGCTGGCATCTCACTCTCTTTGAATCTTCTTTATCATGCTAGGATTAGCAGGAAGAAGCAAAACATTTCAGAATTGCACCTTGCAATGTGGAGATATTACTGTTTGTGCATTTACAATATTCATTGATTTTTGCCATTGAAAAACATCATGTTATTCATATACCAGAAATGTTTGAAGCTACTGACTGAATGAAAGGAGCTGGCATCTCACTCTCTTTGAATCTTCTTTATCATGCTAGGATTAGCAGGAAAAAGCAAAAAATTTCAGAATTGCACCTTGCAATGTGGAGATATTACTGTTTGTGCATTTACAATATTCATTGATTTTTGCCATTGAAAAACATCATGTTATTCATATACCAGAAATGTTTGAAGCTACTGACTGAATGAAAGGAGCTGGCATCTCACTCTCTTTGAATCTTCTTTATCATGCTAGGATTAGCAGGAAAAAGCAAAAAATTTCAGAATTGCTCCTTGCAATGTGGAGATATTTCTGTTTGTGCATTTACAATATTCATTGATTTTTGCCATTGAAAAATGTCCAGAAATGTTTGAAGCTACTGACTGAATGAAAGGAGCTGGCATCTCACTCTCTTTGAATCTTCTTTATCATGCTAGGATTAGCAGGAAAAAGCAAAAAATTTCAGAATTGCACCTTGCAATGTGGAGATATTACTGTTTGTGCATTTACAATATTCATTGATTTTTGCCATTGAAAAACGTCCAGAAATGTTTGAAGCTACTGACTGAATGAAAGGAGCTGGCATCTCACTCTCTTTGAATCTTCTTTATCATGCTAGGATTAGCAGGAAAAAGCAAAAAATTTCAGAATTGCATCTTGCAATGTGGAGATATTACTGTTTGTGCATTTACAATATTCATTGATTTTTGCCATTGAAAAACATCATGTTATTCATATACCAGAAATGTTTGAAGCTACTGACTAAATGAAAGGAGCTGGCATCTCACTCTCTTTGAATCTTCTTTATCATGCTAGGATTAGCAGGAAAAAGCAAAAAATTTCAGAATTGCACCTTGCAACGTGGAGATATTACTGTTTGTGCATTTACAATATTCATTGATTTTTGCCATTGAAAAACATCATGTTATTCATATACCAGAAATGTTTGAAGCTACTGACTGAATGAAAGGAGCTGGCATCTCACTCTCTTTGAATCTTCTTTATCATGCTAGGATTAGCAGGAAAAAGCAAAAAATTTCAGAATTGCACCTTGCAATGTGGAGATATTACTGTTTGTGCATTTACAATATTCATTGATTTTTGCCATTGAAAAACGTCCAGAAAAGTTTGAAGCTACTGACTGAATGAAAGGAGCTGGCATATCACTCTCTGTGAATCTTCTTTATCATGCTAGGATTAGCAGGAAAAAGCAAAAAATTTCAGAATTGCACCTTGCAATGTGGAGATATTACTGTTTGTGCATTTACAATATTCATTGATTTTTGCCATTGAAAAACGTCCAGAAATGTTTGAAGCTACTGACTGAATGAAAGGAGCTGGCATCTCACTCTCTTTGAATCTTCTTTATCATGCTAGGATTAGCAGGAAAAAGCAAAAAATTTCAGAATTTCACCTTGCAATGTGGAGATATTACTGTTTGTGCATTTACAATATTCATTGATTTTTGCCATTGAAAAACGTCCAGAAATGTTTGAAGCTACTGACTGAATGAAAGGAGCTGGCATCTCACTCTCTTTGAATCTTCTTTATCATGCTAGGATTAGCAGGAAAAAGCAAAAAATTTCAGAATTGCACCTTGCAATGTGGAGATATTACTGTTTGTGCATTTACAATATTCATTGATTTTTGCCATTGAAAAACGTCCAGAAATGTTTGAAGCTACTGACTGAATGAAAGGAGCTGGCATCTCACTCTCTTTGAATCTTCTTTATCATGCTAGGATTAGCAGGAAAAAGCAAAAAATTTCAGAATTGCACCTTGCAATGTGGAGATATTACTGTTTGTGCATTTACAATATTCATTGATTTTTGCCATTGAAAAACGTCCAGAAATGTTTGAAGCTACTGACTGAATGAAAGGAGCTGGCATCTCACTCTCTTTGAATCTTCTTTAACATGCTAGGATTAGCAGGAAAAAGCAAAAAATTTCAGAATTGCACCTTGCAATGTGGAGATATTACTGTTTGTGCATTTACAATATTCATTGATTTTTGCCATTGAAAAACGTCCAGAAATGTTTGAAGCTACTGACTGAATGAAAGGAGCTGGCATCTCACTCACTTTGAATCTTCTTTATCATGCTAGGATTAGCAGGAAAAAACAAAAAATTTCAGAATTGCACCTTGCAATGTGGAGATATTACTGTTTGTGCATTTACAATATTCATTGATTTTTGCCATTGAAAAACGTCCAGAAATGTTTGAAGCTACTGACTGAATGAAAGGAGCTGGCATCTCACTCTCTTTGAATCTTCTTTATCATGCTAGGATTAGCAGGAAAAAGCAAAAAATTTCAGAATTGCACCTTGCAATGTGGAGATATTACTGTTTGTGCATTTACAATATTCATTGATTTTTGCCATTGAAAAACGTCCAGAAATGTTTGAAGCTACTGACTGAATGAAAGGAGCTGGCATCTCACTCTCTTTGAATCTTCTTTATCATGCTAGGATTAGCAGGAAAAAGCAAAAAATTTCAGAATTGCACCTTGCAATGTGGAGATATTACTGTTTGTGCATTTACAATATTCATTGATTTTTGCCATTGAAAAACGTCCAGAAATGTTTGAAGCTACTGACTGAATGAAAGGAGCTGGCATCTCACTCTCTTTGAATCTTCTTTATCATGCTAGGATTAGCAGGAAAAAGCAAAAAATTTCAGAATTGCACCTTGCAATGTGGAGATATTACTGTTTGTGCATTTACAATATTCATTGATTTTTGCCATTGAAAAACGTCCAGAAATGTTTGAAGCTACTGACTGAATGAAAGGAGCTGGCATCTCACTCTCTTTGAATCTTCTTTATCATGCTAGGATTAGCAGGAAACAGCAAAAAATTTCAGAATTGCACCTTGCAATGTGGAGATATTACTGTTTGTGCATTTACAATATTCATTGATTTTTGCCATTGAAAAACGTCCAGAAATGTTTGAAGCTACTGACTGAATGAAAGGAGCTGGCATCTCACTCTCTTTGAATCTTCTTTATCATGCTAGGATTAGCAGGAAACAGCAAAAAATTTCAGAATTGCACCTTGCAATGTGGAGATATTACTGTTTGTGCATTTACAATATTCATTGATTTTTGCCATTGAAAAACGTCCAGAAATGTTTGAAGCTACTGACTGAATGAAAGGAGCTGGCATCTCACTCTCTTTGAATCTTCTTTATCATGCTAGGATTAGCAGGAAAAAGCAAAAAAATTTAGAATTGCACCTTGCAATGTGGAGATATTACTGTTTGTGCATTTACAATATTCATTGATTTTTGCCATTGAAAAACATCATGTTATTCATAGACCAGAAATTTTTGAAGCTACTGACTGAATGAAAGGAGCTGGCATCTCACTCTCTTTGAATCTTCTTTATCATGCTAGGATTAGCAGGAAAAAGCAAAAAATTTCAGAATTGCACCTTGCAATGTGGAGATATTACTGTTTGTGCATTTACAATATTCATTGATTTTTGCCATTGAAAAACGTCCAGAAATGTTTGAAGCTACTGACTGAATGAAAGGAGCTGGCAACTCACTCTCTTTATATCTTCTTTATCATGCTAGGATTAGCAGGAAAAAGCAAAAAATTTCAGAATTGCACCTTGCAATGTGGAGATATTACTATTTGTGCATTTACAATATTCATTGATTTTTGCCATTGAAAAACGTCCAGAAATGTTTGAAGCTACTGACTGAATGAAAGGAGCTGGCATCTCACTCTCTTTTAATCTTCTTTATCATGCTAGGATTAGCAGGAAAAAGCAAAAAATTTCAGAATTGCACCTTGCAATGTGGAGATATTACTGTTTGTGCATTTACAATATTCATTGATTTTTGCCATTGAAAAACGTCCAGAAATGTTTGAAGCTACTGACTGAATGAAAGGAGCTGGCACCTCACTCTCTTTGAATCTTCTTTATCATGCTAGGATTAGCAGGAAAAAGCAAAAAATTTCAGAATTGCACCTTGGAATGTGGAGATATTACTGTTTGTGCATTTACAATATTCATTGATTTTTGCCATTGAAAAACATCATGTTATTCATATACCAGAAATGTTTGAAGCTACTGACTGAATGAAAAGAGCTGGCATCTCACTCTCTTTGAATCTTCTTTATCATGCTAGGATTAGCAGGAAAAAGAAAAAAATTCAGAATTGCACCTTGCAATGTGGAGATATTACTGTTTGTGCATTTACAATATTCATTGATTTTTGCCATTGAAAAACGTCCAGAAATGTTTGAAGCTACTGACTGAATGAAAGGAGCTGGCATCTCACTCTCTTTGAATCTTCTTTATCATGCTAGGATTAGCAGGAAACAGCAAAAAATTTCAGAATTGCACCTTGCAATGTGGAGATATTACTGTTTGTGCATTTACAATATTCATTGATTTTTGCCATTGAAAAACGTCCAGAAATGTTTGAAGCTACTGACTGAATGAAAGGAGCTGGCATCTCACTCTCTTTGAATCTTCTTTATCATGCTAGGATTAGCAGGAAAAAGCAAAAAAATTCAGAATTGCACCTTGCAATGTGGAGATATTACTGTTTGTGCATTTACAATATTCATTGATTTTTGCCATTGAAAAACATCATGTTATTCATATACCAGAAATGTTTGAAGTTACTGACTGAATGAAAGGAGCTGGCATCTCACTCTCTTTGAATCTTCTTTATCATGCTAGGATTAGCAGGAAAAAGCAAAAAATTTCAGAATTGCACCTTGCAATGTGGAGATATTACTGTTTGTGCATTTACAATATTCATTGATTTTTGCCATTGAAAAACGTCCAGAAATGTTTGAAGCTACTGACTGAATGAAAGGAGCTGGCAACTCACTCTCTTTATATCTTCTTTATCATGCTAGGATTAGCAGGAAAAAGCAAAAAATTTCAGAATTGCACCTTGCAATGTGGAGATATTACTATTTGTGCATTTACAATATTCATTGATTTTTGCCATTGAAAAACGTCCAGAAATGTTTGAAGCTACTGACTGAATGAAAGGAGCTGGCATCTCACTCTCTTTTAATCTTCTTTATCATGCTAGGATTAGCAGGAAAAAGCAAAAAATTTCAGAATTGCACCTTGCAATGTGGAGATATTACTGTTTGTGCATTTACAATATTCATTGATTTTTGCCATTGAAAAACGTCCAGAAATGTTTGAAGCTACTGACTGAATGAAAGGAGCTGGCACCTCACTCTCTTTGAATCTTCTTTATCATGCTAGGATTAGCAGGAAAAAGCAAAAAATTTCAGAATTGCACCTTGGAATGTGGAGATATTACTGTTTGTGCATTTACAATATTCATTGATTTTTGCCATTGAAAAACATCATGTTATTCATATACCAGAAATGTTTGAAGCTACTGACTGAATGAAAAGAGCTGGCATCTCACTCTCTTTGAATCTTCTTTATCATGCTAGGATTAGCAGGAAAAAGAAAAAAATTCAGAATTGCACCTTGCAATGTGGAGATATTACTGTTTGTGCATTTACAATATTCATTGATTTTTGCCATTGAAAAACGTCCAGAAATGTTTGAAGCTACTGACTGAATGAAAGGAGCTGGCATCTCACTCTCTTTGAATCTTCTTTATCATGCTAGGATTAGCAGGAAACAGCAAAAAATTTCAGAATTGCACCTTGCAATGTGGAGATATTACTGTTTGTGCATTTACAATATTCATTGATTTTTGCCATTGAAAAACGTCCAGAAATGTTTGAAGCTACTGACTGAATGAAAGGAGCTGGCATCTCACTCTCTTTGAATCTTCTTTATCATGCTAGGATTAGCAGGAAAAAGCAAAAAAATTCAGAATTGCACCTTGCAATGTGGAGATATTACTGTTTGTGCATTTACAATATTCATTGATTTTTGCCATTGAAAAACATCATGTTATTCATATACCAGAAATGTTTGAAGTTACTGACTGAATGAAAGGAGCTGGCATCTCACTCTCTTTGAATCTTCTTTATCATGCTAGGATTAGCAGGAAAAAGCAAAAAATTTCAGAATTGCACCTTGCAATGTGGAGATATTACTGTTTGTGCATTTACAATATTCATTGATTTTTGCCATTGAAAAACGTCCAGAAATGTTTGAAGCTACTGACTGAATGAAAGGAGCTGGCAACTCACTCTCTTTATATCTTCTTTATCATGCTAGGATTAGCAGGAAAAAGCAAAAAATTTCAGAATTGCACCTTGCAATGTGGAGATATTACTATTTGTGCATTTACAATATTCATTGATTTTTGCCATTGAAAAACGTCCAGAAATGTTTGAAGCTACTGACTGAATGAAAGGAGCTGGCATCTCACTCTCTTTTAATCTTCTTTATCATGCTAGGATTAGCAGGAAAAAGCAAAAAATTTCAGAATTGCACCTTGCAATGTGGAGATATTACTGTTTGTGCATTTACAATATTCATTGATTTTTGCCATTGAAAAACGTCCAGAAATGTTTGAAGCTACTGACTGAATGAAAGGAGCTGGCACCTCACTCTCTTTGAATCTTCTTTATCATGCTAGGATTAGCAGGAAAAAGCAAAAAATTTCAGAATTGCACCTTGGAATGTGGAGATATTACTGTTTGTGCATTTACAATATTCATTGATTTTTGCCATTGAAAAACATCATGTTATTCATATACCAGAAATGTTTGAAGCTACTGACTGAATGAAAAGAGCTGGCATCTCACTCTCTTTGAATCTTCTTTATCATGCTAGGATTAGCAGGAAAAAGAAAAAATTTCAGAATTGCACCTTGCAATGTGGAGATATTACTGTTTGTGCATTTACAATATTCATTGATTTTTGCCATTGAAAAACGTCCAGAAATGTTTGAAGCTACTGACTGAATGAAAGGAGCTGGCATCTCACTCTCTTTGAATCTTCTTTATCATGCTAGGATTAGCAGGAAAAAGCAAAAAATTTCAGAATTGCACCTTGAAGTGTGGAGATATTACTGTTTGTGCATTTACAATATTCATTGATTTTTGCCATTGAAAAACGTCCAGAAATGTTTGAAGCTACTGACTGAATGAAAGGAGCTGGCATCTCACTCTCTTTGAATCTTCTTTATCATGCTAGGATTAGCAGGAAAAAGCAAAAAATTTCAGAATTGCACCTTGCAATGTGGAGATATTACTGTTTGTGCATTTAAAATATTCATTGATTTTTGCCATTGAAAAACATCATGTTATTCATATACCAGAAATGTTTGAAGCTACTGACTGAATGAAAGGAGCTGGCATCTCACTCTCTTTGAATCTTCTTTATCATGCTAGGATTAGCAGGAAAAAGCAAAAAATTTCAGAATTGCACCTTGCAATGTGGAGATATTACTGTTAGTGCATTTACAATATTCATTGATTTTTGCCATTGAAAAACGTCCAGAAATGTTTGAAGCTACTGACTGAATGAAAGGAGCTGGCATCTCACTCTCTTTGAATCTTCTTTATCATGCTAGGATTAGCAGGAAAAAGCAAAAAATTTCAGAATTGCATCTTGCAATGTGGAGATATTACTGTTTGTGCATTTACAATATTCATAGATTTTTGCCATTGAAAAACATCATGTTATTCATATACCAGAAATGTTTGAAGCTACTGACTAAATGAAAGGAGCTGGCATCTCACTCTCTTTGAATCTTCTTTATCATGCTAGGATTAGCAGGAAAAAGCAAAAAATTTCAGAATTGCACATTGCAACGTGGAGATATTACTGTTTGTGCATTTACAATATTCATTGATTTTTGCCATTGAAAAACATCATGTTATTCATATACCAGAAATGTTTGAAGCTACTGACTGAATGAAAGGAGCTGGCATCTCACTCTCTTTGAATCTTCTTTATCATGCTAGGATTAGCAGGAAAAAGCAAAAAATTTCAGAATTGCACCTTGCAATGTGGAAATATTACTGTTTGTGCATTTACAATATTCATTGATTTTTGCCATTGAAAAACGTCCAGAAATGTTTGAAGCTACTGACTGAATGAAAGGAGCTGGCATCTCACTCTCTTTGAATCTTCTTTATCATGCTAGGATTAGCAGGAAAAAGCAAAAAATTTCAGAATTGCACCTTGCAATGTGGAGATATTACTGTTTGTGCATTTACAATATTCATTGATTTTTGCCATTGAAAAACGTCCAGAAATGTTTGAAGCTACTGACTGAATGAAAGGAGCTGGCATCTCACTCTCTTTGAATCTTCTTTATCATGCTAGGATTAGCATGAAAAAGCAAAAAATTTCAGAATTGCACCTTGCAATGTGGAGATATTACTGTTTGTGCATTTACAATATTCACTGATTTTTGCCCTTGAAAAACGTCCAGAAATCTTTGAAGCTACTAACTGAATGAAAGGAGCTGGCATCTCACTCTCTTTGAATCTTCTTTATCATGCTAGGATTAGCAGGAAAAAGCAAAAAATTTCAGAATTGCACCTTGCAATGTGGAGATATTACTGTTTGTGCATTTACAATATTCATTGATTTTTGCCATTGAAAAACGTCCAGAAAAGTTTGAAGCTACTGACTGAATGAAAGGAGCTGGCATCTCACTCTCTTTGAATCTTCTTTATCATGCTAGGATTAGCAGGAAAAAGCAAAAAATTTCAGAATTGCACCTTGCAATGTGGAGATATTACTGTTTGTGCATTTACAATATTCATTGATTTTTGCCATTGAAAAACGTACAGAAATGTTTGAAGCTAGTGACTGAATGAAAGGAGCTGGCATCTCACTCTCTTTGAATCTTCTTTATCATGCTAGGATTAGCAGGAAAAAGCAAAAAATTTCAGAATTTCACCTTGCAATGTGGAGATATTACTGTTTGTGCATTTACAATATTCATTGATTTTTGCCATTGAAAAACGTCCAGAAATGTTTGAAGCTACTGACTGAATGAAAGGAGCTGGCATCTCACTCTCTTTGAATCTTCTTTATCATGCTAGTATTAGCAGGAAAAAGCAAAAAATTTCAGAATTGCACCTTGCAATGTGGAGATATTACTGTTTGTGCATTTACAATATTCATTGATTTTTGCCATTGAAAAACGTCCAGAAATGTTTGAAGCTACTGACTGAATGAAAGGAGCTGGCATCTCACTCTCTTTGAATCTTCTTTATCATGCTAGGATTAGCAGGAAAAAGCAAAACATTTCAGAATTGCACCTTGCAATGTGGAGATATTACTGTTTGTGCATTTACAATATTCATTGATTTTTGCCATTGAAAAACGTCCAGAAATGTTTGAAGCTACTGACTGAATGAAAGGAGCTGGCATCTCACTCTCTTTGAATCTTCTTTATCATGCTAGGATTAGCAGGAAAAAGCAAAAAATTTCAGAATTGCACCTTGCAATGTGGAGATTTTACTGTTTGTGCATTTACAATATTCATTGATTTTTGCCATTGAAAAACGTCCAGAAATGTTTGAAGCTACTGACTGAATGAAAGGAGCTGGCATCTCACTCTCTTTGAATCTTCTTTATCATGCTAGGATTAGCAGGAAAAAGCAAAAAATTTCAGAATTGCACCTTGCAATGTGGAGATATTACTGTTTGTGCATTTACAATATTCATTGATTTTTGCCATTGAAAAACGTCCAGAAATGTTTGAAGCTACTGACTGAATGAAAGGAGCTGGCATCTCACTCTCTTTGAATCTTCTTTATCATGCTAGGATTAGCAGGAAAAAGCAAAAAATTTCAGAATTGCACCTTGCAATGTGGAGATATTACTGTTTGTGCATTTACAATATTCATTGATTTTTGCCATTGAAAAACGTCCAGAAATGTTTGAAGCTACTGACTGAATGAAAGGAGCTGGCATCTCACTCTCTTTGAATCTTCTTTATCATGCTAGGATTAGCAGGAAACAGCAAAAAATTTCAGAATTGCACCTTGCAATGTGGAGATATTACTGTTTGTGCATTTACAATATTCATTGATTTTTGCCATTGAAAAACGTCCAGAAATGTTTGAAGCTACTGACTGAATGAAAGGAGCTGGCATCTCACTCTCTTTGAATCTTCTTTATCATGCTAGGATTAGCAGGAAACAGCAAAAAATTTCAGAATTGCACCTTGCAATGTGGAGATATTACTGTTTGTGCATTTACAATATTCATTGATTTTTGCCATTGAAAAACGTCCAGAAATGTTTGAAGCTACTGACTGAATGAAAGGAGCTGGCATCTCACTCTCTTTGAATCTTCTTTATCATGCTAGGATTAGCAGGAAAAAGCAAAAAAATTCAGAATTGCACCTTGCAATGTGGAGATATTACTGTTTGTGCATTTACAATATTCATTGATTTTTGCCATTGAAAAACATCATGTTATTCATATACCAGAAATGTTTGAAGCTACTGACTGAATGAAAGGAGCTGGCATCTCACTCTCTTTGAATCTTCTTTATAATGCTAGGATTAGCAGGAAAAAGCAAAAAATTTCAGAATTGCACCTTGCAATGTGGAGATATTACTGTTTGTGCATTTACAATATTCATTGATTTTTGCCATTGAAAAACGTCCAGAAATGTTTGAAGCTACTGACTGAATGAAAGGAGCTGGCAACTCACTCTCTTTATATCTTCTTTATCATGCTAGGATTAGCAGGAAAAAGCAAAAAATTTCAGAATTGCACCTTGCAATGTGGAGATATTACTATTTGTGCATTTACAATATTCATTGATTTTTGCCATTGAAAAACGTCCAGAAATGTTTGAAGCTACTGACTGAATGAAAGGAGCTGGCATCTCACTCTCTTTTAATCTTCTTTATCATGCTAGGATTAGCAGGAAAAAGCAAAAAATTTCAGAATTGCACCTTGCAATGTGGAGATATTACTGTTTGTGCATTTACAATATTCATTGATTTTTGCCATTGAAAAACGTCCAGAAATGTTTGAAGCTACTGACTGAATGAAAGGAGCTGGCACCTCACTCTCTTTGAATCTTCTTTATCATGCTAGGATTAGCAGGAAAAAGCAAAAAATTTCAGAATTGCACCTTGGAATGTGGAGATATTACTGTTTGTGCATTTACAATATTCATTGATTTTTGCCATTGAAAAACATCATGTTATTCATATACCAGAAATGTTTGAAGCTACTGACTGAATGAAAAGAGCTGGCATCTCACTCTCTTTGAATCTTCTTTATCATGCTAGGATTAGCAGGAAAAAGAAAAAATTTCAGAATTGCACCTTGCAATGTGGAGATATTACTGTTTGTGCATTTACAATATTCATTGATTTTTGCCATTGAAAAACGTCCAGAAATGTTTGAAGCTACTGACTGAATGAAAGGAGCTGGCATCTCACTCTCTTTGAGTCTTCTTTATCATGCTAGGATTAGCAGGAAACAGCAAAAAATTTCAGAATTGCACCTTGCAATGTGGAGATATTACTGTTTGTGCATTTACAATATTCATTGATTTTTGCCATTGAAAAACGTCCAGAAATGTTTGAAGCTACTGACTGAATGAAAGGAGCTGGCATCTCACTCTCTTTGAATCTTCTTTATCATGCTAGGATTAGCAGGAAAAAGCAAAAAAATTCAGAATTGCACCTTGCAATGTGGAGATATTACTGTTTGTGCATTTACAATATTCATTGATTTTTGCCATTGAAAAACATCATGTTATTCATATACCAGAAATGTTTGAAGCTACTGACTGAATGAAAGGAGCTGGCATCTCACTCTCTTTGAATCTTCTTTATCATGCTAGGATTAGCAGGAAAAAGCAAAAAATTTCAGAATTGCACCTTGCAATGTGGAGATATTACTGTTTGTGCATTTACAATATTCATTGATTTTTGCCATTGAAAAACGTCCAGAAATGTTTGAAGCTACTGACTGAATGAAAGGAGCTGGCAACTCACTCTCTTTATATCTTCTTTATCATGCTAGGATTAGCAGGAAAAAGCAAAAAATTTCAGAATTGCACCTTGCAATGTGGAGATATTACTATTTGTGCATTTACAATATTCATTGATTTTTGCCATTGAAAAACGTCCAGAAATGTTTGAAGCTACTGACTGAATGAAAGGAGCTGGCATCTCACTCTCTTTTAATCTTCTTTATCATGCTAGGATTAGCAGGAAAAAGCAAAAAATTTCAGAATTGCACCTTGCAATGTGGAGATATTACTGTTTGTGCATTTACAATATTCATTGATTTTTGCCATTGAAAAACGTCCAGAAATGTTTGAAGCTACTGACTGAATGAAAGGAGCTGGCACCTCACTCTCTTTGAATCTTCTTTATCATGCTAGGATTAGCAGGAAAAAGCAAAAAATTTCAGAATTGCACCTTGGAATGTGGAGATATTACTGTTTGTGCATTTACAATATTCATTGATTTTTGCCATTGAAAAACATCATGTTATTCATATACCAGAAATGTTTGAAGCTACTGACTGAATGAAAAGAGCTGGCATCTCACTCTCTTTGAATCTTCTTTATCATGCTAGGATTAGCAGGAAAAAGAAAAAATTTCAGAATTGCACCTTGCAATGTGGAGATATTACTGTTTGTGCATTTACAATATTCATTGATTTTTGCCATTGAAAAACGTCCAGAAATGTTTGAAGCTACTGACTGAATGAAAGGAGCTGGCATCTCACTCTCTTTGAATCTTCTTTATCATGCTAGGATTAGCAGGAAAAAGCAAAAAATTTCAGAATTGCACCTTGAAGTGTGGAGATATTACTGTTTGTGCATTTACAATATTCATTGATTTTTGCCATTGAAAAACGTCCAGAAATGTTTGAAGCTACTGACTGAATGAAAGGAGCTGGCATCTCACTCTCTTTGAATCTTCTTTATCATGCTAGGATTAGCAGGAAAAAGCAAAAAATTTCAGAATTGCACCTTGCAATGTGGAGATATTACTGTTTGTGCATTTAAAATATTCATTGATTTTTGCCATTGAAAAACATCATGTTATTCATATACCAGAAATGTTTGAAGCTACTGACTGAATGAAAGGAGCTGGCATCTCACTCTCTTTGAATCTTCTTTATCATGCTAGGATTAGCAGGAAAAAGCAAAAAATTTCAGAATTGCACCTTGCAATGTGGAGATATTACTGTTAGTGCATTTACAATATTCATTGATTTTTGCCATTGAAAAACGTCCAGAAATGTTTGAAGCTACTGACTGAATGAAAGGAGCTGGCATCTCACTCTCTTTGAATCTTCTTTATCATGCTAGGATTAGCAGGAAAAAGCAAAAAATTTCAGAATTGCATCTTGCAATGTGGAGATATTACTGTTTGTGCATTTACAATATTCATTGATTTTTGCCATTGAAAAACATCATGTTATTCATATACCAGAAATGTTTGAAGCTACTGACTAAATGAAAGGAGCTGGCATCTCACTCTCTTTGAATCTTCTTTATCATGCTAGGATTAGCAGGAAAAAGCAAAAAATTTCAGAATTGCACCTTGCAATGTGGAGATATTACTGTTTGTGCATTTAAAATATTCATTGATTTTTGCCATTGAAAAACATCATGTTATTCATATACCAGAAATGTTTGAAGCTACTGACTGAATGAAAGGAGCTGGCATCTCACTCTCTTTGAATCTTCTTTATCATGCTAGGATTAGCAGGAAAAAGCAAAAAATTTCAGAATTGCACCTTGCAATGTGGAGATATTACTGTTAGTGCATTTACAATATTCATTGATTTTTGCCATTGAAAAACGTCCAGAAATGTTTGAAGCTACTGACTGAATGAAAGGAGCTGGCATCTCACTCTCTTTGAATCTTCTTTATCATGCTAGGATTAGCAGGAAAAAGCAAAAAATTTCAGAATTGCATCTTGCAATGTGGAGATATTACTGTTTGTGCATTTACAATATTCATTGATTTTTGCCATTGAAAAACATCATGTTATTCATATACCAGAAATGTTTGAAGCTACTGACTAAATGAAAGGAGCTGGCATCTCACTCTCTTTGAATCTTCTTTATCATGCTAGGATTAGCAGGAAAAAGCAAAAAATTTCAGAATTGCACATTGCAACGTGGAGATATTACTGTTTGTGCATTTACAATATTCATTGATTTTTGCCATTGAAAAACATCATGTTATTCATATACCAGAAATGTTTGAAGCTACTGACTGAATGAAAGGAGCTGGCATCTCACTCTCTTTGAATCTTCTTTATCATGCTAGGATTAGCAGGAAAAAGCAAAAAATTTCAGAATTGCACCTTGCAATGTGGAGATATTACTGTTTGTGCATTTACAATATTCATTGATTTTTGCCATTGAAAAACGTCCAGAAATGTTTGAAGCTACTGACTGAATGAAAGGAGCTGGCATCTCACTCTCTTTGAATCTTCTTTATCATGCTAGGATTAGCAGGAAAAAGCAAAAAATTTCAGAATTGCACCTTGCAATGTGGAGATATTACTGTTTGTGCATTTACAATATTCATTGATTTTTGCCATTGAAAAACGTCCAGAAATGTTTGAAGCTACTGACTGAATGAAAGGAGCTGGCATCTCACTCTCTTTGAATCTTCTTTATCATGCTAGGATTAGCATGAAAAAGCAAAAAATTTCAGAATTGCACCTTGCAATGTGGAGATATTACTGTTTGTGCATTTAAAATATTCACTGATTTTTGCCCTTGAAAAACGTCCAGAAATCTTTGAAGCTACTAACTGAATGAAAGGAGCTGGCATCTCACTCTCTTTGAATCTTCTTTATCATGCTAGGATTAGCAGGAAAAAGCAAAAAATTTCAGAATTTCACCTTGCAATGTGGAGATATTACTGTTTGTGCATTTACAATATTCATTGATTTTTGCCATTGAAAAACGTCCAGAAATGTTTGAAGCTACTGACTGAATGAAAGGAGCTGGCATCTCACTCTCTTTGAATCTTCTTTATCATGCTAGTATTAGCAGGAAAAAGCAAAAAATTTCAGAATTGCACCTTGCAATGTGGAGATATTACTGTTTGTGCATTTACAATATTCATTGATTTTTGCCATTGAAAAACGTCCAGAAATGTTTGAAGCTACTGACTGAATGAAAGGAGCTGGCATCTCACTCTCTTTGAATCTTCTTTATCATGCTAGGATTAGCAGGAAAAAGCAAAACATTTCAGAATTGCACCTTGCAATGTGGAGATATTACTGTTTGTGCATTTACAATATTCATTGATTTTTGCCATTGAAAAACGTCCAGAAATGTTTGAAGCTACTGACTGAATGAAAGGAGCTGGCATCTCACTCTCTTTGAATCTTCTTTATCATGCTAGGATTAGCAGGAAAAAGCAAAAAATTTCAGAATTGCACCTTGCAATGTGGAGATTTTACTGTTTGTGCATTTACAATATTCATTGATTTTTGCCATTGAAAAACGTCCAGAAATGTTTGAAGCTACTGACTGAATGAAAGGAGCTGGCATCTCACTCTCTTTGAATCTTCTTTATCATGCTAGGATTAGCAGGAAAAAGCAAAAAATTTCAGAATTGCACCTTGCAATGTGGAGATATTACTGTTTGTGCATTTACAATATTCATTGATTTTTGCCATTGAAAAACGTCCAGAAATGTTTGAAGCTACTGACTGAATGAAAGGAGCTGGCATCTCACTCTCTTTGAATCTTCTTTATCATGCTAGGATTAGCAGGAAAAAGCAAAAAATTTCAGAATTGCACCTTGCAATGTGGAGATATTACTGTTTGTGCATTTACAATATTCATTGATTTTTGCCATTGAAAAACGTCCAGAAATGTTTGAAGCTACTGACTGAATGAAAGGAGCTGGCATCTCACTCTCTTTGAATCTTCTTTATCATGCTAGGATTAGCAGGAAAAAGCAAAAAATTTCAGAATTGCACCTTGCAATGTGGAGATATTACTGTTTGTGCATTTACAATATTCATTGATTTTTGCCATTGAAAAACGTCCAGAAATGTTTGAAGCTACTGACTGAATGAAAGGAGCTGGCATCTCACTCTCTTTGAATCTTCTTTATCATGCTAGGATTAGCAGGAAAAAGCAAAAAATTTCAGAATTGCACCTTGCAATGTGGAGATATTACTGTTTGTGCATTTACAATACTCATTGATTTTTGCCATTGAAAAACGTCCAGAAATGTTTGAAGCTACTGACTGAATGAAAGGAGCTGGCATCTCACTCTCTTTGAATCTTCTTTATCATGCTAGGATTAGCAGGAAAAAGCAAAAAATTTCAGAATTTCACCTTGCAATGTGGAGATATTACTGTTTGTGCATTTACAATATTCATTGATTTTTGCCATTGAAAAACATCATGTTATTCATATACCAGAAATGTTTGAAGCTACTGACTGAATGAAAGGATCTGGCATCTCACTCTCTTTGAATCTTCTTTATCATGCTAGGATTAGCAGGAAAAAGCAAAAAAATTCAGAATTGCACCTTGCAATGTGGAGATATTACTGTTTGTGCATTTACAATATTCATTGATTTTTGCCATTGAAAAACGTCCAGAAATGTTTGAAGCTACTGACTGAATGAAAGGAGCTGGCATCTCACTCTCTTTGAATCTTCTTTATCATGCTTGGATTAGCAGGAAAAAGCAAAAAATTTCAGAATTGCACCTTGCAATGTGGAGATATTACTGTTTGTGCATTTACAATATTCATTGATTTTTGCCATTGAAAAACGTCCAGAAATGTTTGAAGCTACTGACTGAATGAAAGGAGCTGGCATCTCACTCTCTTTGTATCTTCTTTATCATGCTAGGATTAGCAGGAAACAGCAAAAAATTTCAGAATTGCACCTTGCAATGTGGAGATATTACTGTTTGTGCATTTACAATATTCATTGATTTTTGCCATTGAAAAACGTCCAGAAATGTTTGAAGCTACTGACTGAATGAAAGGAGCTGGCATCTCACTCTCTTTGTATCTTCTTTATCATGCTAGGATTAGCAGGAAAAAGCAAAAAATTTCAGAATTGCACCTTGCAATGTGGAGATATTACTGTTTGTGCATTTACAATATTCATTGATTTTTGCCATTGAAAAACATCATGTTATTCATATACCAGAAATGTTTGAATCTACTGACTGAATGAAAGGAGCTGGCATCTCACTCTCTTTGAATCTTCTTTATCATGCTAGGATTAGCAGGAAAAAGCAAAAAATTTCAGAATTGCACCTTGCAATGTGGAGATATTACTGTTTGTGCATTTACAATATTCATTGATTTTTGCCATTGAAAAACGTCCAGAAATGTTTGAAGCTACTGACTGAATGAAAGGAGCTGGCAACTCACTCTCTTTATATCTTCTTTATCATGCTAGGATTAGCAGGAAAAAGCAAAAAATTTCAGAATTGCACCTTGCAATGTGGAGATATTACTGTTTGTGCATTTACAATATTCATTGATTTTTGCCATTGAAAAACGTCCAGAAATGTTTGAAGCTACTGACTGAATGAAAGGAGCTGGCATCTCACTCTCTTTGAATCTTCTTTATCATGCTAGGATTAGCAGGAAAAAGCAAAAAATTTCAGAATTGCACCTTGCAATGTGGAGATATTACTGTTTGTGCATTTACAATATTCATTGATTTTTGCCATTGAAAAACGTCCAGAAATGTTTGAAGCTACTGACTGAATGAAAGGAGCTGGCACCTCACTCTCTTTGAATCTTCTTTATCATGCTAGGATTAGCAGGAAAAAGCAAAAAATTTCAGAATTGCACCTTGGAATGTGGAGATATTACTGTTTGTGCATTTACAATATTCATTGATTTTTGCCATTGAAAAACATCATGTTATTCATATACCAGAAATGTTTGAAGCTACTGACTGAATGAAAAGAGCTGGCATCTCACTCTCTTTGAATCTTCTTTATCATGCTAGGATTAGCAGGAAAAAGAAAAAAATTCAGAATTGCACCTTGCAATGTGGAGATATTACTGTTTGTGCATTTACAATATTCATTGATTTTTGCCATTGAAAAACGTCCAGAAATGTTTGAAGCTACTGACTGAATGAAAGGAGCTGGCATCCCACTCTCTTTGAATCTTCTTTATCATGCTAGGATTAGCAGGAAAAAGCAAAAAATTTCAGAATTGCACCTTGAAGTGTGGAGATATTACTGTTTGTGCATTTACAATATTCATTGATTTTTGCCATTGAAAAACGTCCAGAAATGTTTGAAGCTACTGACTGAATGAAAGGAGCTGGCATCTCACTCTCTTTGAATCTTCTTTATCATGCTAGGATTAGCAGGAAAAAGCAAAAAATTTCAGAATTGCACCTTGCAATGTGGAGATATTACTGTTTGTGCATTTAAAATATTCATTGATTTTTGCCATTGAAAAACATCATGTTATTCATATACCAGAAATGTTTGAAGCTACTGACTGAATGAAAGGAGCTGGCATCTCACTCTCTTTGAATCTTCTTTATCATGCTAGGATTAGCAGGAAAAAGCAAAAAATTTCAGAATTGCACCTTGCAATGTGGAGATATTACTGTTTGTGCATTTACAATATTCATTGATTTTTGCCATTGAAAAACGTCCAGAAATGTTTGAAGCTACTGACTGAATGAAAGGAGCTGGCATCTCATTCTCTTTGAATCTTCTTTATCATGCTAGGATTAGCAGGAAAAAGCAAAAAATTTCAGAATTGCACCTTGCAATGTGGAGATATTACTGTTTGTGCATTTACAATATTCATTGATTTTTGCCATTGAAAAACGTCCAGAAATGTTTGAAGCTACTGACTGAATGAAAGGAGCTGGCATCTCACTCTCTTTGAATCTTCTTTATCATGCTAGGATTAGCAGGAAAAAGCAAAAAATTTCAGAATTGCACCTTGCAATGTGGAGATATTACTGTTTGTGCATTTACAATATTCATTGATTTTTGCCATTGAAAAACATCATGTTATTCATATACCAGAAATGTTTGAAGCTACTGACTGAATGAAAGGAGCTGGCATCTCACTCTCTTTGAATCTTCTTTATCATGCTAGGATTAGCAGGAAAAAGCAAAAAATTTCAGAATTGCACCTTGCAATGTGGAGATATTACTGTTTGTGCATTTACAATATTCATTGATTTTTGCCATTGAAAAACATCATGTTATTCATATACCAGAAATGTTTGAAGCTACTGACTGAATGAAAGGAGCTGGCATCTCACTCTCTTTGAATCTTCTTTATCATGCTAGGATTAGCAGGAAAAAGCAAAAAATTTCAGAATTGCACCTTGCAATGTGGAGATATTACTGTTTGTGCATTTACAATATTCATTGATTTTTGCCATTGAAAAACGTCCAGAAATGTTTGAAGCTACTGACTGAATGAAAGGAGCTGGCATCTCACTCTCTTTGAATCTTCTTTATCATGCTAGGATTAGCAGGAAAAAGCAAAAAATTTCAGAATTGCACCTTGCAATGTGGAGATATTACTGTTTGTGCATTTACAATATTCATTGATTTTTGCCATTGAAAAACGTCCAGAAATGTTTGAAGCTACTGACTGAATGAAAGGAGCTGGCATCTCACTCTCTTTGAATCTTCTTTATCATGCTAGGATTAGCAGGAAAAAGCAAAAAATTTCAGAATTGCACCTTGCAATGTGGAGATATTACTGTTTGTGCATTTACAATATTCATTGATTTTTGCCATTGAAAAACGTCCAGAAATGTTTGAAGCTACTGACTGAATGAAAAGAGCTGGCATCTCACTCTCTTTAAATCTTCTTTATCATGCTAGGATTAGCAGGAAAAAGCAAAAAATTTCAGAATTGCACCTTGCAATGTGGAGATATTACTGTTTGTGCATTTACAATATTCATTGATTTTTGCCATTGAAAAACATCATGTTATTCATATACCAGAAATGTTTGAAGCTACTGACTGAATGAAAGGAGCTGGCATCTCACTCTCTTTGAATCTTCTTTATCATGCTAGGATTAGCAGGAAAAAGCAAAAAATTTCAGAATTGCACCTTGCAATGTGGAGATATTACTGTTTGTGCATTTTCAATATTCATTGATTTTTGCCATTGAAAAACGTCCAGAAATGTTTGAAGCTACTGACTGAATGAAAGGAGCTGGCATCTCACTCTCTTTGAATCTTCTTTATCATGCTAGGATTAGCAGGAAAAAGCAAAAAATTTCAGAATTGCACCTTGCAATGTGGAGATATTACTGTTTGTGCATTTACAATATTCATTGATTTTTGCCATTGAAAAACATCATGTTATTCATATACCAGAAATGTTTGAAGCTACTGACTGAATGAAAGGAGCTGGCATCTCACTCTCTTTGAATCTTCTTTATCATGCTAGGATTAGCAGGAAAAAGCAAAAAATTTCAGAATTGCACCTTGCAATGTGGAGATATTACTGTTTGTGCATTTACAATATTCATTGATTTTTGCCATTGAAAAACATCATGTTATTCATATACCAGAAATGTTTGAAGCTACTGACTGAATGAAAGGAGCTGGCATCTCACTCTCTTTGAATCTTCTTTATCATGCTAGGATTAGCAGGAAAAAGCAAAAAATTTCAGAATTGCACCTTGCAATGTGGAGATATTACTGTTTGTGCATTTACAATATTCATTGATTTTTGCCATTGAAAAACGTCCAGAAATGTTTGAAGCTACTGACTGAATGAAAGGAGCTGGCATCTCACTCTCTTTGAATCTTCTTTATCATGCTAGGATTAGCAGGAAAAAGCAAAAAATTTCAGAATTGCACCTTGCAATGTGGAGATATTACTGTTTGTGCATTTACAATATTCATTGATTTTTGCCATTGAAAAACGTCCAGAAATGTTTGAAGCTACTGACTGAATGAAAGGAGCTGGCATCTCACTCTCTTTGAATCTTCTTTATCATGCTAGGATTAGCAGGAAAAAGCAAAAAATTTCAGAATTGCACCTTGCAATGTGGAGATATTACTGTTTGTGCATTTACAATATTCATTGATTTTTGCCATTGAAAAACGTCCAGAAATGTTTGAAGCTACTGACTGAATGAAAAGAGCTGGCATCTCACTCTCTTTGAATCTTCTTTATCATGCTAGGATTAGCAGGAAAAAGCAAAAAATTTCAGAATTGCACCTTGCAATGTGGAGATATTACTGTTTGTGCATTTACAATATTCATTGATTTTTGCCATTGAAAAACATCATGTTATTCATATACCAGAAATGTTTGAAGCTACTGACTGAATGAAAGGAGCTGGCATCTCACTCTCTTTGAATCTTCTTTATCATGCTAGGATTAGCAGGAAAAAGCAAAAAATTTCAGAATTGCACCTTGCAATGTGGAGATATTACTGTTTGTGCATTTTCAATATTCATTGATTTTTGCCATTGAAAAACGTCCAGAAATGTTTGAAGCTACTGACTGAATGAAAGGAGCTGGCATCTCACTCTCTTTGAATCTTCTTCATCATGCTAGGATTAGCAGGAAAAAGCAAAAAATTTCAGAATTGCACCTTGCAATGTGGAGATATTACTGTTTGTGCATTTACAATATTCATTGATTTTTGCCATTGAAAAACATCATGTTATTCATATACCAGAAATGTTTGAAGCTACTGACTGAATGAAAGGAGATGGTATCTCACTCTCTTTGAATTATCTTTATCATGCTAGGATTAGCAGGAAAAAGCAAAAAATTTCAGAATTGCACCTTGCAATGTGGAGATATTACTGTTTGTGCATTTACAATATTCATTGATTTTTGCCATTGAAAAACATCATTTTATTCATATACCAGAAATGTTTGAAGCTACTGACTGAATGAAAGGATCTGGCATCTCACTCTCTTTGAATCTTCTTTATCATGCTAGGATTAGCAGGAAAAAGCAAAAAAATTCAGAATTGCACCTTGCAATGTGGAGATATTACTGTTTGTGCATTTACAATATTCATTGATTTTTGCCATTGAAAAACGTCCAGAAATGTTTGAAGCTACTGACTGAATGAAAGGAGCTGGCATCTCACTCTCTTTGAATCTTCTTTATCATGCTTGGATTAGCAGGAAAAAGCAAAAAATTTCAGAATTGCACCTTGCAATGTGGAGATATTACTGTTTGTGCATTTACAATATTCATTGATTTTTGCCATTGAAAAACGTCCAGAAATGTTTGAAGCTACTGACTGAATGAAAGGAGCTGGCATCTCACTCTCTTTGTATCTTCTTTATCATGCTAGGATTAGCAGGAAACAGCAAAAAATTTCAGAATTGCACCTTGCAATGTGGAGATATTACTGTTTGTGCATTTACAATATTCATTGATTTTTGCCATTGAAAAACGTCCAGAAATGTTTGAAGCTACTGACTGAATGAAAGGAGCTGGCATCTCACTCTCTTTGTATCTTCTTTATCATGCTAGGATTAGCAGGAAAAAGCAAAAAATTTCAGAATTGCACCTTGCAATGTGGAGATATTACTGTTTGTGCATTTACAATATTCATTGATTTTTGCCATTGAAAAACATCATGTTATTCATATACCAGAAATGTTTGAATCTACTGACTGAATGAAAGGAGCTGGCATCTCACTCTCTTTGAATCTTCTTTATCATGCTAGGATTAGCAGGAAAAAGCAAAAAATTTCAGAATTGCACCTTGCAATGTGGAGATATTACTGTTTGTGCATTTACAATATTCATTGATTTTTGCCATTGAAAAACGTCCAGAAATGTTTGAAGCTACTGACTGAATGAAAGGAGCTGGCAACTCACTCTCTTTATATATTCTTTATCATGCTAGGATTAGCAGGAAAAAGCAAAAAATTTCAGAATTGCACCTTGCAATGTGGAGATATTACTGTTTGTGCATTTACAATATTCATTGATTTTTGCCATTGAAAAACGTCCAGAAATGTTTGAAGCTACTGACTGAATGAAAGGAGCTGGCATCTCACTCTCTTTGAATCTTCTTTATCATGCTAGGATTAGCAGGAAAAAGCAAAAAATTTCAGAATTGCACCTTGCAATGTGGAGATATTACTGTTTGTGCATTTACAATATTCATTGATTTTTGCCATTGAAAAACGTCCAGAAATGTTTGAAGCTACTGACTGAATGAAAGGAGCTGGCACCTCACTCTCTTTGAATCTTCTTTATCATGCTAGGATTAGCAGGAAAAAGCAAAAAATTTCAGAATTGCACCTTGGAATGTGGAGATATTACTGTTTGTGCATTTACAATATTCATTGATTTTTGCCATTGAAAAACATCATGTTATTCATATACCAGAAATGTTTGAAGCTACTGACTGAATGAAAAGAGCTGGCATCTCACTCTCTTTGAATCTTCTTTATCATGCTAGGATTAGCAGGAAAAAGAAAAAAATTCAGAATTGCACCTTGCAATGTGGAGATATTACTGTTTGTGCATTTACAATATTCATTGATTTTTGCCATTGAAAAACGTCCAGAAATGTTTGAAGCTACTGACTGAATGAAAGGAGCTGGCATCCCACTCTCTTTGAATCTTCTTTATCATGCTAGGATTAGCAGGAAAAAGCAAAAAATTTCAGAATTGCACCTTGAAGTGTGGAGATATTACTGTTTGTGCATTTACAATATTCATTGATTTTTGCCATTGAAAAACGTCCAGAAATGTTTGAAGCTACTGACTGAATGAAAGGAGCTGGCATCTCACTCTCTTTGAATCTTCTTTATCATGCTAGGATTAGCAGGAAAAAGCAAAAAATTTCAGAATTGCACCTTGCAATGTGGAGATATTACTGTTTGTGCATTTAAAATATTCATTGATTTTTGCCATTGAAAAACATCATGTTATTCATATACCAGAAATGTTTGAAGCTACTGACTGAATGAAAGGAGCTGGCATCTCACTCTCTTTGAATCTTCTTTATCATGCTAGGATTAGCAGGAAAAAGCAAAAAATTTCAGAATTGCACCTTGCAATGTGGAGATATTACTGTTTGTGCATTTACAATATTCATTGATTTTTGCCATTGAAAAACGTCCAGAAATGTTTGAAGCTACTGACTGAATGAAAGGAGCTGGCATCTCATTCTCTTTGAATCTTCTTTATCATGCTAGGATTAGCAGGAAAAAGCAAAAAATTTCAGAATTGCACCTTGCAATGTGGAGATATTACTGTTTGTGCATTTACAATATTCATTGATTTTTGCCATTGAAAAACGTCCAGAAATGTTTGAAGCTACTGACTGAATGAAAGGAGCTGGCATCTCACTCTCTTTGAATCTTCTTTATCATGCTAGGATTAGCAGGAAAAAGCAAAAAATTTCAGAATTGCACCTTGCAATGTGGAGATATTACTGTTTGTGCATTTACAATATTCATTGATTTTTGCCATTGAAAAACATCATGTTATTCATATACCAGAAATGTTTGAAGCTACTGACTGAATGAAAGGAGCTGGCATCTCACTCTCTTTGAATCTTCTTTATCATGCTAGGATTAGCAGGAAAAAGCAAAAAATTTCAGAATTGCACCTTGCAATGTGGAGATATTACTGTTTGTGCATTTACAATATTCATTGATTTTTGCCATTGAAAAACATCATGTTATTCATATACCAGAAATGTTTGAAGCTACTGACTGAATGAAAGGAGCTGGCATCTCACTCTCTTTGAATCTTCTTTATCATGCTAGGATTAGCAGGAAAAAGCAAAAAATTTCAGAATTGCACCTTGCAATGTGGAGATATTACTGTTTGTGCATTTACAATATTCATTGATTTTTGCCATTGAAAAACGTCCAGAAATGTTTGAAGCTACTGACTGAATGAAAGGAGCTGGCATCTCACTCTCTTTGAATCTTCTTTATCATGCTAGGATTAGCAGGAAAAAGCAAAAAATTTCAGAATTGCACCTTGCAATGTGGAGATATTACTGTTTGTGCATTTACAATATTCATTGATTTTTGCCATTGAAAAACGTCCAGAAATGTTTGAAGCTACTGACTGAATGAAAGGAGCTGGCATCTCACTCTCTTTGAATCTTCTTTATCATGCTAGGATTAGCAGGAAAAAGCAAAAAATTTCAGAATTGCACCTTGCAATGTGGAGATATTACTGTTTGTGCATTTACAATATTCATTGATTTTTGCCATTGAAAAACGTCCAGAAATGTTTGAAGCTACTGACTGAATGAAAAGAGCTGGCATCTCACTCTCTTTAAATCTTCTTTATCATGCTAGGATTAGCAGGAAAAAGCAAAAAATTTCAGAATTGCACCTTGCAATGTGGAGATATTACTGTTTGTGCATTTACAATATTCATTGATTTTTGCCATTGAAAAACAGCATGTTATTCATATACCAGAAATGTTTGAAGCTACTGACTGAATGAAAGGAGCTGGCATCTCACTCTCTTTGAATCTTCTTTATCATGCTAGGATTAGCAGGAAAAAGCAAAAAATTTCAGAATTGCACCTTGCAATGTGGAGATATTACTGTTTGTGCATTTTCAATATTCATTGATTTTTGCCATTGAAAAACGTCCAGAAATGTTTGAAGCTACTGACTGAATGAAAGGAGCTGGCATCTCACTCTCTTTGAATCTTCTTTATCATGCTAGGATTAGCAGGAAAAAGCAAAAAATTTCAGAATTGCACCTTGCAATGTGGAGATATTACTGTTTGTGCATTTACAATATTCATTGATTTTTGCCATTGAAAAACATCATGTTATTCATATACCAGAAATGTTTGAAGCTACTGACTGAATGAAAGGAGCTGGCATCTCACTCTCTTTGAATCTTCTTTATCATGCTAGGATTAGCAGGAAAAAGCAAAAAATTTCAGAATTGCACCTTGCAATGTGGAGATATTACTGTTTGTGCATTTACAATATTCATTGATTTTTGCCATTGAAAAACATCATGTTATTCATATACCAGAAATGTTTGAAGCTACTGACTGAATGAAAGGAGCTGGCATCTCACTCTCTTTGAATCTTCTTTATCATGCTAGGATTAGCAGGAAAAAGCAAAAAATTTCAGAATTGCACCTTGCAATGTGGAGATATTACTGTTTGTGCATTTACAATATTCATTGATTTTTGCCATTGAAAAACGTCCAGAAATGTTTGAAGCTACTGACTGAATGAAAGGAGCTGGCATCTCACTCTCTTTGAATCTTCTTTATCATGCTAGGATTAGCAGGAAAAAGCAAAAAATTTCAGAATTGCACCTTGCAATGTGGAGATATTACTGTTTGTGCATTTACAATATTCATTGATTTTTGCCATTGAAAAACGTCCAGAAATGTTTGAAGCTACTGACTGAATGAAAGGAGCTGGCATCTCACTCTCTTTGAATCTTCTTTATCATGCTAGGATTAGCAGGAAAAAGCAAAAAATTTCAGAATTGCACCTTGCAATGTGGAGATATTACTGTTTGTGCATTTACAATATTCATTGATTTTTGCCATTGAAAAACGTCCAGAAATGTTTGAAGCTACTGACTGAATGAAAAGAGCTGGCATCTCACTCTCTTTGAATCTTCTTTATCATGCTAGGATTAGCAGGAAAAAGCAAAAAATTTCAGAATTGCACCTTGCAATGTGGAGATATTACTGTTTGTGCATTTACAATATTCATTGATTTTTGCCATTGAAAAACATCATGTTATTCATATACCAGAAATGTTTGAAGCTACTGACTGAATGAAAGGAGCTGGCATCTCACTCTCTTTGAATCTTCTTTATCATGCTAGGATTAGCAGGAAAAAGCAAAAAATTTCAGAATTGCACCTTGCAATGTGGAGATATTACTGTTTGTGCATTTTCAATATTCATTGATTTTTGCCATTGAAAAACGTCCAGAAATGTTTGAAGCTACTGACTGAATGAAAGGAGCTGGCATCTCACTCTCTTTGAATCTTCTTCATCATGCTAGGATTAGCAGGAAAAAGCAAAAAATTTCAGAATTGCACCTTGCAATGTGGAGATATTACTGTTTGTGCATTTACAATATTCATTGATTTTTGCCATTGAAAAACATCATGTTATTCATATACCAGAAATGTTTGAAGCTACTGACTGAATGAAAGGAGCTGGTATCTCACTCTCTTTGAATTATCTTTATCATGCTAGGATTAGCAGGAAAAAGCAAAAAATTTCAGAATTGCACCTTGCAATGTGGAGATATTACTGTTTGTGCATTTACAATATTCATTGATTTTTGCCATTGTAAAACGTCCAGAAATGTTTGAAGCTACTGACTGAATGAAAGGAGCTGGCATCTCACTCTCTTTGAATCTTCTTTATCATGCTAGGATTAGCAGGAAAAAGCAAAAAATTTCAGAATTGCACCTTGCAATGTGGAGATATTACTGTTTGTGCATTTACAATATTCATTGATTTTTGCCATTGAAAAACGTCCAGAAATGTTGGAAGCTACTGACTGAATGAAAGGAGCTGGCATCTCACTCTCTTTGAATCTTCTTTATAATGCTAGGATTAGCAGGAAAAAGCAAAAAAATTCAGAATTGCACCTTGCAATGTGGAGATATTACTGTTTGTGCATTTACAATATTCATTGATTTTTGCCATTGAAAAACGTCCAGAAATGTTTGAAGCTACTGACTGAATGAAAGGAGCTGGCATCTCACTCTCTTTGAATCTTCTTTATCATGCTAGGATTAGCAGGAAAAAGCAAAAAATTTCAGAATTGCACCTTGCAATGTGGAGATATTACTGTTTGTGCATTTACAATATTCATTGATTTTTGCCATTGAAAAACATCATGTTATTCATATACCAGAAATGTTTAAAGCTACTGACTGAATGAAAGGAGCTGGCATCTCACTCTCTTTGAATCTTCTTTATCATGCTAGGATTAGCAGGAAAAAGCAAAAAATTTCAGAATTGCACCTTGCAATGTGAAGATATTACTGTTTGTGCATTTTCAATATTCATTGATTTTTGCCATTGAAAAACGTCCAGAAATGTTTGAAGCTACTGACTGAATGAAAGGAGCTGGCATCTCACTCTCTTTGAATCTTCTTTATCATGCTAGGATTAGCAGGAAAAAGCAAAAAATTTCAGAATTGCACCTTGCAATGTGGAGATATTACTGTTTGTGCATTTACAATATTCATTGATTTTTGCCATTGAAAAACATCATGTTATTCATATACCAGAAATGTTTGAAGCTACTGACTGAATGAAAGGAGCTGGTATCTCACTCTCTTTGAATCATCTTTATCATGCTAGGATTAGCAGGAAAAAGCAAAAAATTTCAGAATTGCACCTTGCAATGTGGAGATATTACTGTTTGTGCATTTACAATATTCATTGATTTTTGCCATTGTAAAACGTCCAGAAATGTTTGAAGCTACCGACTGAATGAAAGGAGCTGGCATCTCACTCTCTTTGAATCTTCTTTATCATGCTAGGATTAGCAGGAAAAAGCAAAAAATTTCAGAATTGCACCTTGCAATGTGGAGATATTACTGTTTGTGCATTTACAATATTCATTGATTTTTGCCATTGAAAAACGTCCAGAAATGTTTGAAGCTACTGACTGAATGAAAGGAGCTGGCATCTCACTCTCTTTGAATCTTCTTTATCATGCTAGGATTAGCAGGAAAAAGCAAAAAATTTCAGAATTGCACCTTGCAATGTGGAGATATTACTGTTTGTGCATTTACAATATTCATTGATTTTTGCCATTGAAAAACGTCCAGAAATGTTTGAAGCTACTGACTGAATGAAAGGAGCTGGCATCTCACTCTCTTTGCATCTTCTTTATCATGCTAGGATTAGCAGGAAAAAGCAAAAAATTTCAGAATTGCACCTTGCAATGTGGAGATATTACTGTTTGTGCATTTACAATATTCATTGATTTTTGCCATTGAAAAACGTCCAGAAATGTTTGAAGCTACTGACTGAATGAAAGGAGCTGGCATCTCACTCTCTTTGAATCTTCTTTATCATGCTAGGATTAGCAGGAAAAAGCAAAAAATTTCAGAATTGCACCTTGCAATGTGGAGATATTACTGTTTGTGCATTTACAATATTTATTGATTTTTGCCATTGAAAAACGTCCAGAAATGTTTGAAGCTACTGACTGAATGAAAGGAGCTGGCATCTCACTCTCTTTGAATCTTCTTTATCATGCTAGGATTAGCAGGAAACAGCAAAAAATTTCAGAATTGCACCTTGCAATGTGGAGATATTACTGTTTGTGCATTTACAATATTCATTGATTTTTGCCATTGAAAAACGTCCAGAAATGTTTGAAGCTACTGACTGAATGAAAGGAGCTGGCATCTCACTATCTTTGAATCTTTTTTATCATGCTAGGATTAGCAGGAAAAAGCAAAAAATTTCAGAATTGCACCTTGCAATGTGGAGATATTACTGTTTGTGCATTTACAATATTCATTGATTTTTGCCATTGAAAAACGTCCAGAAATGTTTGAAGCTACTGACTAAATGAAAGGAGCTGGCATCTCACTCTCTTTGAATCTTCTTTATCATGCTAGGATTAGCAGGAAAAAGCAAAAAATTTCAGAATTGCACCTTGCAATGTGGAGATATTACTGTTTGTGCATTTACAATATTCATTGATTTTTGCCATTGAAAAACGTCCAGAAATGTTTGAAGCTACTGACTGAATGAAAGGAGCTGGCATCTCATTCTCTTTGAATCTTCTTTATCATGCTAGGATTAGCAGGAAAAAGCAAAAAATTTCAGAATTGCACCTTGCAATGTGGAGATATTACTGTTTGTGCATTTACAATATTCATTGATTTTTGCCATTGAAAAACATCATGTTATTCATATACCAGAAATGTTTGAAGCTACTGACTGAATGAAAGGAGCTGGTATCTCACTCTCTTTGAATCATCTTTATCATGCTAGGATTAGCAGGAAAAAGCAAAAAATTTCAGAATTGCACCTTGCAATGTGGAGATATTACTGTTTGTGCATTTACAATATTCATTGATTTTTGCCATTGTAAAACGTACAGAAATGTTTGAAGCTACTGACTGAATGAAAGGAGCTGGCATCTCACTCTCTTTGAATCTTCTTTATCATGCTAGGATTAGCAGGAAAAAGCAAAAAATTTCAGAATTGCACCTTGCAATGTGGAGATATTACTGTTTGTGCATTTACAATATTCATTGATTTTTGCCATTGAAAAACGTCCAGAAATGTTGGAAGCTACTGACTGAGTGAAAGGAGCTGGCATCTCACTCTCTTTGAATCTTCTTTATCATGCTAGGATTAGCAGGAAAAAGCAAAAAATTTCAGAATTGCACCTTGCAATGTGGAGATATTACTGTTTGTGCATTTACAATATTCATTGATTTTTGCCATTGAAAAACGTCCAGAAATGTTTGAAGCTACTGACTGAATGAAAGGAGCTGGCATCTCACTCTCTTTGAATCTTCTTTATCATGCTAGGATTAGCAGGAAAAAGAAAAAAATTTCAGAATTGCACCTTGCAATGTGGAGATATTACTGTTTGTGCATTTACAATATTCATTGATTTTTGCCATTGAAAAACATCATGTTATTCATATGCCAGAAATGTTTGAAGCTACTGACTGAATGAAAGGAGCTGGCATCTCACTCTTTTTGAATCTTCTTTATCATGCTAGGATTAGCAGGAAAAAGCAAAAAATTTCAGAATTGCACCTTGCAATGTGGAGATATTACTGTTTGTGCATTTTCAATATTCATTGATTTTTGCCATTGAAAAACGTCCAGAAATGTTTGAAGCTACTGACTGAATGAAAGGAGCTGGCATCTCACTCTCTTTGAATCTTCTTTATCATGCTAGGATTAGCAGGAAAAAGCAAAAAATTTCAGAATTGCACCTTGCAATGTGGAGATATTACTGTTTGTGCATTTACAATATTCATTGATTTTTGCCATTGAAAAACATCATGTTATTCATATACCAGAAATGTTTGAAGCTACTGACTGAATGAAAGGAGCTGGTATCTCACTCTCTTTGAATCATCTTTATCATGCTAGGATTAGCAGGAAAAAGCAAAAAATTTCAGAATTGCACCTTGCAATGTGGAGATATTACTGTTTGTGCATTTACAATATTCATTGATTTTTGCCATTGTAAAACGTCCAGAAATGTTTGAAGCTACTGACTGAATGAAAGGAGCTGGCATCTCACTCTCTTTGAATCTTCTTTATCATGCTAGGATTAGCAGGAAAAAGCAAAAAATTTCAGAATTGCACCTTGCAATGTGGAGTTATTACTGTTTGTGCATTTACAATATTCATTGATTTTTGCCATTGAAAAACGTCCAGAAATGTTTGAAGCTACTGACTGAATGAAAGGAGCTGGCATCTCACTCTCTTTGAATCTTCTTTATCATGCTAGGATTAGCAGGAAAAAGCAAAAAATTTCAGAATTGCACCTTGCAATGTGGATATATTACTGTTTGTGCATTTACAATATTCATTGATTTTTGCCATTGAAAAACGTCCAGAAATGTTTGAAGCTACTGACTGAATGAAAGGAGCTGGCATCTCACTCTCTTTGAATCTTCTTTATCATGCTAGGATTAGCAGGAAAAAGCAAAAAATTTCAGAATTGCACCTTGCAATGTGGAGATGTTACTGTTTGTGCATTTACAATATTCATTGATTTTTGCCATTGAAAAACATGTTTTTCATATACCAGAAATGTTTGAAGCTACTGACTGAATGAAAGGAGCTGGCATCTCACTCTCTTTGAATCTTCTTTATCATGCTAGGATTAACAGGAAAAAGCAAAAAATTTCAGAATTGCACCTTGCAATGTGGAGATATTACTGTTTGTGCATTTACAATATTCATTGATTTTTGCCATTGAAAAACATGTTTTTCATATACCAGAAATGTTTGAAGCTACTGACTGAATGAAAGGAGCTGGCATCTCACTCTCTTTGAATCTTCTTTATCATGCTAGGATTAGCAGGAAAAAGCAAAAAATTTCAGAATTGCACCTTGCAATGTGGAGATATTACTGTTTGTGCATTTACAATATTCATTGATTTTTGCCATTGTAAAACGTCCAGAAATGTTTGAAGCTACTGACTGAATGAAAGGAGCTGGCATCTCACTCTCTTTGAATCTTCTTTATCATGCTAGGATTAGCAGGAAAAAGCAAAAAATTACAGAATTGCACCTTGCAATGTGGAGTTATTACTGTTTGTGCATTTACAATATTCATTGATTTTTGCCATTGAAAAACGTCCAGAAATGTTTGAAGCTACTGACTGAATGAAAGGAGTTGGCATCTCACTCTCTTTGAATCTTCTTTATCATGCTAGGATTAGCAGGAAAAAGCAAAAAATTTCAGAATTGCACCTTGCAATGTGGATATATTACTGTTTGTGCATTTACAATATTCATTGATTTTTGCCATTGAAAAACGTCCAGAAATGTTTGAAGCTACTGACTGAATGAAAGGAGCTGGCATCTCACTCTCTTTGAATCTTCTTTATCATGCTAGGATTAGCAGGAAAAAGCAAAAAATTTCAGAATTGCACCTTGCAATGTGGAGATATTACTGTTTGTGCATTTACAATATGCATTGATTTTTGCCATTGAAAAACGTCCAGAAATGTTTGAAGCTACTGACTGAATGAAAGGAGCTGGCATCTCACTCTCTTTGAATCTTCTTTATCATGCTAGGATTAGCAGGAAAAAGCAAAAAATTTCAGAATTGCACCTTGCAATGTGGAGATATTACTGTTTGTGCAATTACAATATTTATTGATTTTTGCCATTGAAAAACGTCCAGAAATGTTTGAAGCTACTGACTGAATGAAAGGAGCTGGCATCTCACTCTCTTTGAATCTTCTTTATCATGCTAGGATTAGCAGGAAACAGCAAAAAATTTCAGAATTGCAACTTGCAATGTGGAGATATTACTGTTTGTGCATTTACAATATTCATTGATTTTTGCCATTGAAAAACGTCCAGAAATGTTTGAAGCTACTGACTGAATGAAAGGAGCTGGCATCTCACTCTCTTTGAATCTTCTTTATCATGCTAGGATTAGCAGGAAAAAGCAAAAAATTTCAGAATTGCACCTTGCAATGTGGAGATATTACTGTTTGTGCATTTTCAATATTCATTGATTTTTGCCATTGAAAAACGTCCAGAAATGTTTGAAGCTACTGACTGAATGAAAGGAGCTGGCATCTCACTCTCTTTGAATCTTCTTTATCATGCTAGGATTAGCAGGAAAAAGCAAAAAATTTCAGAATTGCACCTTGCAATGTGGAGATATTACTGTTTGTGCATTTACAATATTCATTGATTTTTGCCATTGAAAAACATCATGTTATTCATATACCAGAAATGTTTGAAGCTACTGACTGAATGAAAGGAGCTGGTATCTCACTCTCTTTGAATCATCTTTATCATGCTAGGATTAGCAGGAAAAAGCAAAAAATTTCAGAATTGCACCTTGCAATGTGGAGATATTACTGTTTGTGCATTTACAATATTCATTGATTTTTGCCATTGTAAAACGTCCAGAAATGTTTGAAGCTACTGACTGAATGAAAGGAGCTGGCATCTCACTCTCTTTGAATCTTCTTTATCATGCTAGGATTAGCAGGAAAAAGCAAAAAATTTCAGAATTGCACCTTGCAATGTGGAGTTATTACTGTTTGTGCATTTACAATATTCATTGATTTTTGCCATTGAAAAACGTCCAGAAATGTTTGAAGCTACTGACTGAATGAAAGGAGCTGGCATCTCACTCTCTTTGAATCTTCTTTATCATGCTAGGATTAGCAGGAAAAAGCAAAAAATTTCAGAATTGCACCTTGCAATGTGGATATATTACTGTTTGTGCATTTACAATATTCATTGATTTTTGCCATTGAAAAACGTCCAGAAATGTTTGAAGCTACTGACTGAATGAAAGGAGCTGGCATCTCACTCTCTTTGAATCTTCTTTATCATGCTAGGATTAGCAGGAAAAAGCAAAAAATTTCAGAATTGCACCTTGCAATGTGGAGATATTACTGTTTGTGCATTTACAATATTCATTGATTTTTGCCATTGAAAAACATGTTTTTCATATACCAGAAATGTTTGAAGCTACTGACTGAATGAAAGGAGCTGGCATCTCACTCTCTTTGAATCTTCTTTATCATGCTAGGATTAACAGGAAAAAGCAAAAAATTTCAGAATTGCACCTTGCAATGTGGAGATATTACTGTTTGTGCATTTACAATATTCATTGATTTTTGCCATTGAAAAACATGTTTTTCATATACCAGAAATGTTTGAAGCTACTGACTGAATGAAAGGAGCTGGCATCTCACTCTCTTTGAATCTTCTTTATCATGCTAGGATTAGCAGGAAAAAGCAAAAAATTTCAGAATTGCACCTTGCAATGTGGAGATATTACTGTTTGTGCATTTACAATATTCATTGATTTTTGCCATTGTAAAACGTCCAGAAATGTTTGAAGCTACTGACTGAATGAAAGGAGCTGGCATCTCACTCTCTTTGAATCTTCTTTATCATGCTAGGATTAGCAGGAAAAAGCAAAAAATTACAGAATTGCACCTTGCAATGTGGAGTTATTACTGTTTGTGCATTTACAATATTCATTGATTTTTGCCATTGAAAAACGTCCAGAAATGTTTGAAGCTACTGACTGAATGAAAGGAGTTGGCATCTCACTCTCTTTGAATCTTCTTTATCATGCTAGGATTAGCAGGAAAAAGCAAAAAATTTCAGAATTGCACCTTGCAATGTGGATATATTACTGTTTGTGCATTTACAATATTCATTGATTTTTGCCATTGAAAAACGTCCAGAAATGTTTGAAGCTACTGACTGAATGAAAGGAGCTGGCATCTCACTCTCTTTGAATCTTCTTTATCATGCTAGGATTAGCAGGAAAAAGCAAAAAATTTCAGAATTGCACCTTGCAATGTGGAGATATTACTGTTTGTGCATTTACAATATGCATTGATTTTTGCCATTGAAAAACGTCCAGAAATGTTTGAAGCTACTGACTGAATGAAAGGAGCTGGCATCTCACTCTCTTTGAATCTTCTTTATCATGCTAGGATTAGCAGGAAAAAGCAAAAAATTTCAGAATTGCACCTTGCAATGTGGAGATATTACTGTTTGTGCAATTACAATATTTATTGATTTTTGCCATTGAAAAACGTCCAGAAATGTTTGAAGCTACTGACTGAATGAAAGGAGCTGGCATCTCACTCTCTTTGAATCTTCTTTATCATGCTAGGATTAGCAGGAAACAGCAAAAAATTTCAGAATTGCAACTTGCAATGTGGAGATATTACTGTTTGTGCATTTACAATATTCATTGATTTTTGCCATTGAAAAACGTCCAGAAATGTTTGAAGCTACTGACTGAATGAAAGGAGCTGGCATCTCACTCTCTTTGAATCTTCTTTATCATGCTAGGATTAGCAGGAAAAAGCAAAAAATTTCAGAATTGCACCTTGCAATGTGGAGATATTACTGTTTGTGCATTTACAATATTCATTGATTTTTGCCATTGAAAAACGTCCAGAAATGTTTGAAGCTACTGACTGAATGAAAGGAGCTGGCATCTCACTCTCTTTGAATCTTCTTTATCATGCTAGGATTAGCAGGAAAAAGCAAAAAATTTCAGAATTGCACCTTGCAATGTGGAGATATTACTGTTTGTGCATTTACAATATTCATTGATTTTTGCCATTGAAAAACGTCCAGAAATGTTTGAAGCTACTGACTGAATGAAAGGAGCTGGCATCTCACTCTCTTTGAATCTTCTTTATCATGCTAGGATTAGCAGGAAACAGCAAAAAATTTCAGAATTGCACCTTGCAATGTGGAGATATTACTGTTTGTGCATTTACAATATTCATTGATTTTTGCCATTGAAAAACGTCCAGAAATGTTTGAAGCTACTGACTGAATGAAAGGAGCTGGCATCTCACTCTCTTTGAATCTTCTTTATCATGCTAGGATTAGCAGGAAAAAGCAAAAAATTTCAGAATTGCACCTTGCAATGTGGAGATATTACTGTTTGTGCATTTACAATATTCATTGATTTTTGCCATTGAAAAACGTCCAGAAATGTTTGAAGCTACTGACTGAATGAAAGGAGCTGGCATCTCACTCTCTTTGAATCTTCTTTATCATGCTAGGATTAGCAGGAAAAAGCAAAAAATTTCAGAATTGCACCTTGCAATGTGGAGATATTACTGTTTGTGCATTTACAATATTCATTGATTTTTGCCATTGAAAAACGTCCAGAAATGTTTGAAGCTACTGACTGAATGAAAGGAGCTGGCATCTCACTCTCTTTGAATCTTCTTTATCATGCTAGGATTAGCAGGAAAAAGCAAAAAATTTCAGAATTGCACCTTGCAATGTGGAGATATTACTGTTTGTGCATTTACAATATTCATTGATTTTTGCCATTGAAAAAATCATGTTATTCATATACCAGAAATGTTTGAAGCTACTGACTGAATGAAAGGAGCTGGTATCTCACTCTCTTTGAATCATCTTTATCATGCTAGGATTAGCAGGAAAAAGCAAAAAATTTCAGAATTGCACCTTGCAATGTGGAGATATTACTGTTTGTGCATTTACAATATTCATTGATTTTTGCCATTGTAAAACGTCCAGAAATGTTTGAAGCTACTGACTGAATGAAAGGAGCTGGCATCTCACTCTCTTTGAATCTTCTTTATCATGCTAGGATTAGCAGGAAAAAGCAAAAAATTTCAGAATTGCACCTTGCAATGTGGAGATATTACTGTTTGTGCATTTACAATATTCATTGATTTTTGCCATTGAAAAACGTCCAGAAATGTTTGAAGCTACTGACTGAATGAAAGGAGCCGGCATCTCACTCTCTTTGAATCTTCTTTATCATGCTAGGATTAGCAGGAAAAAGCAAAAAATTTCAGAATTGCACCTTGCAATGTGGAGATATTACTGTTTGTGCATTTACAATATTCATTGATTTTTGCCATTGAAAAACGTCCAGAAATGTTTGAAGCTACTGACTGAATGAAAGGAGCTGGCATCTCACTCTCTTTGAATCTTCTTTATCATGCTAGGATTAGCAGGAAAAAGCAAAAAATTTCAGAATTGCACCTTGCAATGTGGAAATATTACTGTTTGTGCATTTACAATATTTATTGATTTTTGCCATTGAAAAACGTCCAGAAATGTTTGAAGCTACTGACTGAATGAAAGGAGCTGGCATCTCACTCTCTTTGAATCTTCTTTATCATGCTAGGATTAGCAGGAAACAGCAAAAAATTTCAGAATTGCACCTTGCAATGTGGAGATATTACTGTTTGTGCATTTACAATATTCATTGATTTTTGCCATTGAAAAACGTCCAGAAATGTTTGAAGCTACTGACTGAATGAAAGGAGCTGGCATCTCACTCTCTTTGAATCTTCTTTATCATGCTAGGATTAGCAGGAAAAAGCAAAAAATTTCAGAATTGCACCTTGCAATGTGGAGATATTACTGTTTGTGCATTTACAATATTCATTGATTTTTGCCATTGAAAAACGTCCAGAAATGTTTGAAGCTACTGACTGAATGAAAGGAGCTGGCATCTCACTCTCTTTGAATCTTCTTTATCATGCTAGGATTAGCAGGAAAAAGCAAAAAATTTCAGAATTGCACCTTGCAATGTGGAGATATTACTGTTTGTGCATTTACAATATTCATTGATTTTTGCCATTGAAAAACATCATGTTATTCATATACCAGAAATGTTTGAAGCTACTGACTGAATGAAAGGAGCTGGTATCTCACTCTCTTTGAATCATCTTTATCATGCTAGGATTAGCAGGAAAAAGCAAAAAATTTCAGAATTGCACCTTGCAATGTGGAGATATTACTGTTTGTGCATTTACAATATTCATTGATTTTTGCCATTGTAAAACGTACAGAAATGTTTGAAGCTACTGACTGAATGAAAGGAGCTGGCATCTCACTCTCTTTGAGTCTTCTTTATCATGCTAGGATTAGCAGGAAAAAGCAAAAAATTTCAGAATTGCACCTTGCAATGTGGAGATATTACTGTTTGTGCATTTACAATATTTATTGATTTTTGCCATTGAAAAACGTCCAGAAATGTTTGAAGCTACTGACTGAATGAAAGGAGCTGGCATCTCACTCTGTTGGAATCTTCTTTATCATGCTAGGATTAGCAGGAAACAGCAAAAAATTTCAGAATTGCACCTTGCAATGTGGAGATATTACTGTTTGTGCATTTACAATATTCATTGATTTTTGCCATTGAAAAACGTCCAGAAATGTTTGAAGCTACTGACTGAATGAAAGGAGCTGGCATCTCACTCTCTTTGAATCTTCTTTATCATGCTATGATTAGCAGGAAAAAGCAAAAAATTTCAGAATTGCACCTTGCAATGTGGAGATATTACTGTTTGTGCATTTACAATATTCATTGATTTTTGCCATTGAAAAACGTCCAGAAATGTTTGAAGCTACTGACTGAATGAAAGGAGCTGGCATCTCACTCTCTTTGAATCTTCTTTATCATGCTAGGATTAGCAGGAAAAAGCAAAAAATTTCAGAATTGCACCTTGCAATGTGGAGATATTACTGTTTGTGCATTTACAATATTCATTGATTTTTGCCATTGAAAAACGTCCAGAAATGTTTGAAGCTACTGACTGAATGAAAGGAGCTGGCATCTCACTCTCTTTGAATCTTCTTTATCATGCTAGGATTAGCAGGAAACAGCAAAAAATTTCAGAATTGCACCTTGCAATGTGGAGATATTACTGTTTGTGCATTTACAATATTCATTGATTTTTGCCATTGAAAAACGTCCAGAAATGTTTGAAGCTACTGACTGAATGAAAGGAGCTGGCATCTCACTCTCTTTGAATCTTCTTTATCATGCTAGGATTAGCAGGAAAAAGCAAAAAATTTCAGAATTGCACCTTGCAATGTGGAGATATTACTGTTTGTGCATTTACAATATTCATTGATTTTTGCCATTGAAAAACGTCCAGAAATGTTTGAAGCTACTGACTGAATGAAAGGAGCTGGCATCTCACTCTCTTTGAATCTTCTTTATCATGCTAGGATTAGCAGGAAAAAGCAAAAAATTTCAGAATTGCACCTTGCAATGTGGAGATATTACTGTTTGTGCATTTACAATATTCATTGATTTTTGCCATTGAAAAACGTCCAGAAATGTTTGAAGCTACTGACTGAATGAAAGGAGCTGGCATCTCACTCTCTTTGAATCTTCTTTATCATGCTAGGATTAGCAGGAAAAAGCAAAAAATTTCAGAATTGCACCTTGCAATGTGGAGATATTACTGTTTGTGCATTTACAATATTCATTGATTTTTGCCATTGAAAAACATCATGTTATTCATATACCAGAAATGTTTGAAGCTACTGACTGAATGAAAGGAGCTGGTATCTCACTCTCTTTGAATCATCTTTATCATGCTAGGATTAGCAGGAAAAAGCAAAAAATTTCAGAATTGCACCTTGCAATGTGGAGATATTACTGTTTGTGTATTTACAATATTCATTGATTTTTGCCATTGTAAAACGTCCAGAAATGTTTGAAGCTACTGACTGAATGAAAGGAGCTGGCATCTCACTCTCTTTGAATCTTCTTTATCATGCTAGGATTAGCAGGAAAAAGCAAAAAATTTCAGAATTGCACCCTGCAATGTGGAGATATTACTGTTTGTGCATTTACAATATTCATTGATTTTTGCCATTGAAAAACGTCCAGAAATGTTTGAAGCTACTGACTGAATGAAAGGAGCTGGCATCTCACTCTCTTTGAATCTTCTTTATCATGCTAGGATTAGCAGGAAAAAGCAAAAAATTTCAGAATTGCACCTTGCAATGTGGAGATATTACTGTTTGTGCATTTACAATATTCATTGATTTTTGCCATTGAAAAACGTCCAGAAATGTTTGAAGCTACTGACTGAATGAAAGGAGCTGGCATCTCACTCTCTTTGAATCTTCTTTATCATGCTAGGATTAGCAGGAAAAAGCAAAAAATTTCAGAATTGCACCTTGCAATGTGGAGATATTACTGTTTGTGCATTTACAATATTCATTGATTTTTGCCATTGAAAAACGTCCAGAAATGTTTGAAGCTACTGACTGAATGAAAGGAGCTGGCATCTCACTATCTTTGAATCTTTTTTATCATGCTAGGATTAGCAGGAAAAAGCAAAAAATTTCAGAATTGCACCTTGCAATGTGGAGATATTACTGTTTGTGCATTTACAATATTCATTGATTTTTGCCATTGAAAAACGTCCAGAAATGTTTGAAGCTACTGACTGAATGAAAGGAGCTGGCATCTCACTCTCTTTGAATCTTCTTTATCATGCTAGGATTAGCAGGAAAAAGCAAAAAATTTCAGAATTGCACCTTGCAATGTGGAGATATTACTGTTTGTGCATTTACAATATTCATTGATTTTTGCCATTGAAAAACGTCCAGAAATGTTTGAAGCTACTGACTGAATGAAAGGAGCTGGCATCTCACTCTCTTTGAATCTTCTTTATCATGCTAGGATTAGCAGGAAAAAGCAAAAAATTTCAGAATTGCACCTTGCAATGTGGAGATATTACTGTTTGTGCATTTACAATATTCATTGATTTTTGCCATTGAAAAACATCATGTTATTCATATACCAGAAATGTTTGAAGCTACTGACTGAATGAAAGGAGCTGGTATCTCACTCTCTTTGAATCATCTTTATCATGCTAGGATTAGCAGGAAAAAGCAAAAAATTTCAGAATTGCACCTTGCAATGTGGAGATATTACTGTTTGTGCATTTACAATATTCATTGATTTTTGCCATTGTAAAACGTACAGAAATGTTTGAAGCTACTGACTGAATGAAAGGAGCTGGCATCTCACTCTCTTTGAATCTTCTTTATCATGCTAGGATTAGCAGGAAAAAGCAAAAAATTTCAGAATTGCACCTTGCAATGTGGAGATATTACTGTTTGTGCATTTACAATATTCATTGATTTTTGCCATTGAAAAACGTCCAGAAATGTTGGAAGCTACTGACTGAGTGAAAGGAGCTGGCATCTCACTCTCTTTGAATCTTCTTTATCATGCTAGGATTAGCAGGAAAAAGCAAAAAATTTCAGAATTGCACCTTGCAATGTGGAGATATTACTGTTTGTGCATTTACAATATTCATTGATTTTTGCCATTGAAAAACGTCCAGAAATGTTTGAAGCTACTGACTGAATGAAAGGAGCTGGCATCTCACTCTTTTTGAATCTTCTTTATCATGCTAGGATTAGCAGGAAAAAGCAAAAAATTTCAGAATTGCACCTTGCAATGTGGAGATATTACTGTTTGTGCATTTACAATATTCATTGATTTTTGCCATTGAAAAACATCATGTTATTCATATACCAGAAATGTTTGAAGCTACTGACTGAATGAAAGGAGCTGGCATCTCACTCTCTTTGAATCTTCTTTATCATGCTAGGATTAGCAGGAAAAAGCAAAAAAATTCAGAATTGCACCTTGCAATGTGGAGATATTACTGTTTGTGCATTTTCAATATTCATTGATTTTTGCCATTGAAAAACGTCCAGAAATGTTTGAAGCTACTGACTGAATGAAAGGAGCTGGCATCTCACTCTCTTTGAATCTTCTTTATCATGCTAGGATTAGCAGGAAAAAGCAAAAAATTTCAGAATTGCACCTTGCAATGTGGAGATATTACTGTTTGTGCATTTACAATATTCATTGATTTTTGCCATTGAAAAACATCATGTTATTCATATACCAGAAATGTTTGAAGCTACTGACTGAATGAAAGAAGCTGGTATCTCACTCTCTTTGAATCATCTTTATCATGCTAGGATTAGCAGGAAAAAGCAAAAAATTTCACAATTGCACCTTGCAATGTGGAGATATTACTGTTTGTGCATTTACAATATTCATTGATTTTTGCCATTGTAAAACGTCCAGAAATGTTTGAAGCTACTGACTGAATGAAAGGAGCTGGCATCTCACTCTCTTTGAATCTTCTTTATCATGCTAGGATTAGCAGGAAAAAGCAAAAAATTTCAGAATTGCACCTTGCAATGTGGAGTTATTACTGTTTGTGCATTTACAATATTCATTGATTTTTGCCATTGAAAAACGTCCAGAAATGTTTGAAGCTACTGACTGAATGAAAGGAGCTGGCATCTCACTCTCTTTGAATCTTCTTTATCATGCTAGGATTAGCAGGAAAAAGCAAAAAATTTCAGAATTGCACCTTGCAATGTGGAGATATTACTGTTTGTGCATTTACAATATTCATTGATTTTTGCCATTGAAAAACGTCCAGAAATGTTTGAAGCTACTGACTGAATGAAAGGAGCTGGCATCTCACTCTCTTTGAATCTTCTTTATCATGCTAGGATTAGCAGGAAAAAGCAAAAAATTTCAGAATTGCACCTTGCAATGTGGAGATATTACTGTTTGTGCATTTACAATATTCATTGATTTTTGCCATTGAAAAACGTCCAGAAATGTTTGAAGCTACTGACTGAATGAAAGGAGCTGGTATCTCACTCTCTTTGAATCATCTTTATCATGCTAGGATTAGCAGGAAAAAGCAAAAAATTTCAGAATTGCACCTTGCAATGTGGAGATATTACTGTTTGTGCATTTACAATATTCATTGATTTTTGCCATTGTAAAACGTCCAGAAATGTTTGAAGCTACTGACTGAATGAAAGGAGCTGGCATCTCACTCTCTTTGAATCTTCTTTATCATGCTAGGATTAGCAGGAAAAAGCAAAAAATTTCAGAATTGCACCTTGCAATGTGGAGTTATTACTGTTTGTGCATTTACAATATTCATTGATTTTTGCCATTGAAAAACGTCCAGAAATGTTTGAAGCTACTGACTGAATGAAAGGAGCTGGCATCTCACTCTCTTTGAATCTTCTTTATCATGCTAGGATTAGCAGGAAAAAGCAAAAAATTTCAGAATTGCACCTTGCAATGTGGAGATATTACTGTTTGTGCATTTACAATATTCATTGATTTTTGCCATTGAAAAACGTCCAGAAATGTTTGAAGCTACTGACTGAATGAAAGGAGCTGGCATCTCACTCTCTTTGAATCTTCTTTATCATGCTAGGATTAGCAGGAAAAAGCAAAAAATTTCAGAATTGCACCTTGCAATGTGGAGATATTACTGTTTGTGCATTTACAATATTCATTGATTTTTGCCATTGAAAAACGTCCAGAAATGTTTGAAGCTACTGACTGAATGAAAGGAGCTGGCATCTCACTCTCTTTGAAACTTCTTTATCATGCTAGGATTAGCAGGAAAAAGCAAAAAATTTCAGAATTGCACCTTGCAATGTGGAGATATTACTGTTTGTGCATTTACAATATTTATTGATTTTTGCCATTGAAAAACGTCCAGAAATGTTTGAAGCTACTGACTGAATGAAAGGAGCTGGCATCTCACTCTCTTTGAATCTTCTTTATCATGCTAGGATTAGCAGGAAACAGCAAAAAAATTCAGAATTGCACCTTGCAATGTGGAGATATTACTGTTTGTGCATTTACAATATTCATTGATTTTTGCCATTGAAAAACGTCCAGAAATGTTTGAAGCTACTGACTGAATGAAAGGAGCTGGCATCTCACTCTCTTTGAATCTTCTTTATCATGCTAGGATTAGCAGGAAAAAGCAAAAAATTTCAGAATTGCACCTTGCAATGTGGAGATATTACTGTTTGTGCATTTACAATATTCATTGATTTTTGCCATTGAAAAACGTCCAGAAATGTTTGAAGCTACTGACTGAATAAAAGGAGCTGGCATCTCACTCTCTTTGAATCTTCTTTATCATGCTAGGATTAGCAGGAAAAAGCAAAAAATTTCAGAATTGCACCTTGCAATGTGGAGATATTACTGTTTGTGCATTTACAATATTCATTGATTTTTGCCATTGAAAAACGTCCAGAAATGTTTGAAGCTACTGACTGAATGAAAGGAGCTGGCATCTCACTCTCTTTGAATCTTCTTTATCATGCTAGGATTAGCAGGAAAAAGCAAAAAATTTCAGAATTGCACCTTGCAATGTGCAGATATTACTGTTTGTGCATTTACAATATTCATTGATTTTTGCCATTGAAAAACGTCCAGAAATGTTTGAAGCTACTGACTGAATGAAAGGAGCTGGCATCTCACTCTCTTTGAATCTTCTTTATCATGCTAGGATTAGCAGGAAAAAGCAAAAAAATTCAGAATTGCACCTTGCAATGTGGAGATATTACTGTTTGTGCATTTACAATATTCATTGATTTTTGCCATTGAAAAACATCATGTTATTCATATACCAGAAATGTTTGAAGCTACTGACTGAATGAAAGGAGCTGGCATCTCACTCTCTTTGAATCTTCTTTATCATGCTAGGATTAGCAGGAAAAAGCAAAAAATTTCAGAATTGCACCTTGCAATGTGGAGATATTACTGTTTGTGCATTTACAATATTCATTGATTTTTGCCATTGAAAAACGTCCAGAAATGTTTGAAGCTACTGACTGAATGAAAGGAGCTGGCATCTCTCTCTCTTTGAATCTTCTTTATCATGCTAGGATTAGCAGGAAAAAGCAAAAAATTTCAGAATTGCACCTTGAAATGTGGAGATATTACTGTTTGTGCATTTACAATATTCATTGATTTTTGCCATTGAAAAACGTCCAGAAATGTTTGAAGCTACTGACTGAATGAAAGGAGCTGGCATCTCACTCTCTTTGAATCTTCTTTATCATGCTAAGATTAGCAGGAAAAAGCAAAAAATTTCAGAATTGCACCTTGCAATGTGGAGATATTACTGTTTTGTGCATTTACAATATTCATTGATTTTTGCCATTGAAAAACATCATGTTATTCATATACCAGAAATGTTTGAAGCTACTGACTGAATGAAAGGAGCTGGCATCTCACTCTCTTTGAATCTTCTTTATCATGCTAGGATTAGCAGGAAAAAGCAAAAAATTTCAGAATTGCACCTTGCAATGTGGAGATATTACTGTTTGTGCATTTACAATATTCATTGATTTTTGCCATTGAAAAACGTCCAGAAATGTTTGAAGCTACTGACTGAATGAAAGGAGCTGGCATCTCACTCTCTTTGAATCTTCTTTATAATGCTAGGATTAGCAGGAAAAAGCAAAAAATTTCAGAATTGCACCTTGCAATGTGGAGATATTACTGTTTGTGCATTTACAATATTCATTGATTTTTGCCATTGAAAAACGTCCAGAAATGTTTGAAGCTACTGACTGAATGAAAGGAGCTGGCATCTCACTCTCTTTGAATCTTCTTTATCATGCTAGGATTAGCAGGAAAAAGCAAAAAATTTCAGAATTGCACCTTGCAATGTGGAGATATTACTGTTTGTGCATTTACAATATTCATTGATTTTTGCCATTGAAAAACGTCCAGAAATGTTTGAAGCTACTGACTGAATGAAAGGAGCTGGCATCTCACTCTCTTTGAATCTTCTTTATCATGCTAGGATTAGCAGGAAAAAGCAAAAAATTTCAGAATTGCACCTTGCAATGTGGAAATATTGCTGTTTGTGCATTTACAATATTCATTGATTTTTGCCATTGAAAAACGTCCAGAAATGTTTGAAGCTACTGACTGAATGAAAAGAGCTGACATCTCACTCTCTTTGAATCTTCTTTATCATGCTAGGATTAGCAGGAAAAAGCAAAAAATTTCAGAATTGCACCTTGCAATGTGGAGATATTACTGTTTGTGCATTTACAATATTCATTGATTTTTGCCATTGAAAAACGTCCAGAAATGTTTGAAGCTACTGACTGAATGAAAGGAGCTGGCATCTCACTCTCTTTGAATCTTCTTTATCATGCTAGGATTAGCAGGAAAAAGCAAAAAATTTCAGAATTGCACCTTGCAATGTGGAGATATTACTGTTTGTGCATTTACAATATTCATTGATTTTTGCCATTGAAAAACATCATGTTATTCATATACCAGAAATGTTTGAAGCTACTGACTGAATGAAAGGAGCTGGCATCTCACTCTCTTTGAATCTTCTTTATCATGCTAGGATTAGCAGGAAAAAGCAAAAAATTTCAGAATTGCACCTTGCAATGTGGAGATATTACTGTTTGTGCATTTACAATATTCAATGATTTTTGCCATTGAAAAACGTCCAGAAATGTTTGAAGCTACTGACTGAATGAAAGGAGCTGGCATCTCACTCTCTTTGAATCTTCTTTATCATGCTAGGATTAGCAGGAAAAAGCAAAAAATTTCAGAATTGCACCTTGAAATGTGGAGATATTACTGTTTGTGCATTTACAATATTCATTGATTTTTGCCATTGAAAAACGTCCAGAAATGTTTGAAGCTACTGACTGAATGAAAGGAGCTGGCATCTCACTCTCTTTGAATCTTCTTTATCATGCTAGGATTAGCAGGAAAAAGCAAAAAATTTCAGAATTGCACCTTGCAATGTGGAGATATTACTGTTTTGTGCATTTACAATATTCATTGATTTTTGCCATTGAAAAACATCATGTTATTCATATACCAAAAATGTTTGAAGCTACTGACTGAATGAAAGGAGCTGGCATCTCACTCTCTTTGAATCTTCTTTATCATGCTAGGATTAGCAGGAAAAAGCAAAAAATTTCAGAATTGCACCTTGCAATGTGGAGATATTACTGTTTGTGCATTTACAATATTCATTGATTTTTGCCATTGAAAAACGTCCAGAAATGTTTGAAGCTACTGACTGAATGAAAGGAGCTGGCATCTCACTCTCTTTGAATCTTCTTTATCATGCTAGGATTAGCAGGAAAAAGCAAAAAATTTCAGAATTGCACCTTGCAATGTGGAGATATTACTGTTTGTGCATTTACAATATTCATTAATTTTTGCCATTGAAAAAGTCCAGAAATGTTTGAAGCTACTGACTGAATGAAAGGAGCTGGCATCTCACTCTCTTTGAATCTTCTTTATCATGCTAGGATTAGCAGGAAAAAGCAAAAAATTTCAGAATTGCACCTTGCAATGTGGAGATATTACTGTTTGTGCATTTACAATATTCATTGATTTTTGCCATTGAAAAACATCATGTTATTCATAAACCAGAAATGTTTGAAGCTACTGACTGAATGAAAGGAGCTGGCATCTCACTCTCTTTGAATCTTCTTTATCATGCTAGGATTAGCAGGAAAAAGCAAAAAATTTCAGAATTGCACCTTGCAATGTGGAGATATTACTGTTTGTGCATTTACAATATTCATTGATTTTTGCCATTGAAAAACGTCCAGAAATGTTTGAAGCTACTGACTGAATGAAAGGAGCTGGCATCTCACTCTCTTTGAATCTTCTTTATCATGCTAGGATTAGCAGGAAAAAGCAAAAAATTTCAGAATTGCACCTTGCAATGTGGAGATATTACTGTTTGTGCATTTACAATATTCATTGATTTTTGCCATTGAAAAACGTCCAGAAATGTTTGAAGCTACTGACTGAATGAAAGGAGCTGGCATCTCACTCTCTTTGAATCTTCTTTATCATGCTAGGATTAGCAGGAAAAAGCAAAAAATTTCAGAATTGCACCTTGCAATGTGGAGATATTACTGTTTGTGCATTTACAATATTCATTGACTTTTGCCATTGAAAAACATCATGTTATTCATATACCAGAAATGTTTGAAGCTACTGACTGAATGAAAGGAGCAGGCATCTCACTCTCTTTGAATCTTCTTTATCATGCTAGGATTAGCAGGAAAAAGCAAAAAATTTCAGAATTGCACCTTGCAATGTGGAGATATTACTGTTTGTGCATTTACAATATTCATTGATTTTTGCCATTGAAAAACGTCCAGAAATGTTTGAAGCTACTGACTGAATGAAAGGAGCTGGCATCTCACTCTCTTTGAATCTTCTTTATCATGCTAGGATTAGCAGGAAAAAGCAAAAAATTTCAGAATTGCACCTTGCAATGTGGAGATATTACTGTTTGTGCATTTACAATATTCATTGATTTTTGCCATTGAAAAACATCCAGAAATGTTTGAAGCTACTGACTGAATGAAAGGAGCTGGCATCTCACTCTCTTTTAATCTTCTTTATCATGCTAGGATTAGCAGGAAAAAGCAAAAAATTTCAGAATTGCACCTTGCAATGTGGAAATATTGCTGTTTGTGCATTTACAATATTCATTGATTTTTGCCATTGAAAAACGTCCAGAAATGTTTGAAGCTACTGACTGAATGAAAAGAGCTGGCATCTCACTCTCTTTGAATCTTCTTTATCATGCTAGGATTAGCAGGAGAAAGCAAAAAATTTCAGAATTGCACCTTGCAATGTGGAGATATTACTGTTTGTGCATTTACAATATTCATTGATTTTTGCCATTGAAAAACGTCCAGAAATGTTTGAAGCTACTGACTGAATGAAAGGAGCTGGCATCTCACTCTCTTTGAATCTTCTTTATCATGCTAGGATTAGCAGGAAAAAGCAAAAAATTTCAGAATTGCACCTTGCAATGTGGAGATATTACTGTTTGTGCATTTACAATATTCATTGATTTTTGCCATTGAAAAACGTCCAGAAATGTTTGAAGCTACTGACTGAATGAAAGGAGCTGGCATCTCACTCTCTTTGAATCTTCTTTATCATGCTAGGATTAGCAGGAAAAAACAAAAAATTTCAGAATTGCACCTTGAAATGTGGAGATATTACTGTTTGTGCATTTACAATATTCATTGATTTTTGCCATTGAAAAACGTCCAGAAATGTTTGACGCTACTGACTGAATGAAAGGAGCTGGCATCTCAATCTCTTTGAATCTTCTTTATCATGCTAGGATTAGCAGGAAAAAGCAAAAAATTTCAGAATTGCACCTTGCAATGTGGAGATATTACTGTTTTGTGCATTTACAATATTCATTGATTTTTGCCATTGAAAAACATCATGTTATTCATATACCAGAAATGTTTGAAGCTACTGACTGAATGAAAGGAGCTGGCATCTCACTCTCTTTGAATCTTCTTTATCATGCTAGGATTAGCAGGAAAAAGCAAAAAATTTCAGAATTGCACCTTGCAATGTGGAGATATTACTGTTTGTGCATTTACAATATTCATTGATTTTTGCCATTGAAAAACGTCCAGAAATGTTTGAAGCTACTGACTGAATGAAAGGAGCTGGCATCTCACTCTCTTTGAATCTTCTTTATCATGCTAGGATTAGCAGGAAAAAGCAAAAAATTTCAGAATTGCACCTTGCAATGTGGAGATATTACTGTTTGTGCATTTACAATATTCATTAATTTTTGCCATTGAAAAACGTCCAGAAATGTTTGAAGCTACTGACTGAATGAAAGGAGATGGCATCTCACTCTCTTTGAATCTTCTTTATCATGCTAGGATTAGCAGGAAAAAGCAAAAAATTTCAGAATTGCACCTTGCAATGTGGAGATATTACTGTTTGTGCATTTACAATATTCATTGATTTTTGCCATTGAAAAACATCATGTTATTCATATACCAGAAATGTTTGAAGCTACTGACTGAATGAAAGGAGCTGGCATCTCACTCTCTTTGAATCTTCTTTATCATGCTAGGATTAGCAGGAAAAAGCAAAAAATTTCAGAATTGCACATTGCAATGTGGAGATATTACTGTTTGTGCATTTACAATATTCATTGATTTTTGCCATTGAAAAACATCATGTTATTCATATACCAGAAATGTTTGAAGCTACTGACTGAATGAAAGGAGCTGGCATCTCACTCTCTTTGAATCTTCTTTATCATGCTAGGATTAGCAGGAAAAAGCAAAAAATTTCAGAATTGCACCTTGCAATGTGGAGATATTACTGTTTGTGCATTTACAATATTCATTGATTTTTGCCATTGAAAAACGTCCAGAAATGTTTGAAGCTACTGACTGAATGAAAGGAGCTGGCATCTCACTCTCTTTGAATCTTCTTTATCATGCTAGGATTAGCAGGAAAAAGCAAAAAATTTCAGAATTGCACCTTGCAATGTGGAGATATTACTGTTTGTGCATTTACAATATTCATTGATTTTTGCCATTGAAAAACGTCCAGAAATGTTTGAAGCTACTGACTGAATGAAAGGAGCTGGCATCTCACTCTCTTTGAATCTTCTTTATCATGCTAGGATTAGCAGGAAAAAGCAAAAAATTTCAGAATTGCACCTTGCAATGTGGAGATATTACTGTTTGTGCATTTACAATATTCATTGACTTTTGCCATTGAAAAACATCATGTTATTCATATACCAGAAATGTTTGAAGCTACTGACTGAATGAAAGGAGCTGGCATCTCACTCTCTTTGAATCTTCTTTATCATGCTAGGATTAGCAGGAAAAAGCAAAAAATTTCAGAATTGCACCTTGCAATGTGGAGATATTACTGTTTGTGCATTTACAATATTCATTGATTTTTGCATTTGAAAAACGTCCAGAAATGTTTGAAGCTACTGACTGAATGAAAGGAGCTGGCATCTCACTCTCTTTGAATCTTCTTTATCATGCTAGGATTAGCAGGAAAAAGCAAAAAAATTCAGAATTGCACCTTGCAATGTGGAGATATTACTGTTTGTGCATTTACAATATTCATTGATTTTTGCCATTGAAAAACATCATGTTATTCATATACCAGAAATGTTTGAAGCTACTGACTGAATGAAAGGAGCTGGTATCTCACTCTCTTTGAATCATCTTTATCATGCTAGGATTAGCAGGAAAAAGCAAAAAATTTCAGAATTGCACCTTGCAATGTGGAGATATTACTGTTTGTGCATTTACAATATTCATTGATTTTTGCCATTGAAAAACGTCCAGAAATGTTTGAAACTACTGACTGAATGAAAGGAGCTGGCATCTCACTCTCTTTGAATCTTCTTTATCATGCTAGGATTAGCAGGAAAAAGCAAAAAATTTCAGAATTGCACCTTGAAATGTGGAGATATTATTGTTTGTGCATTTACAATATTCATTGATTTTTGCCATTGAAAAACGTCCAGAAATGTTTGAAGCTACTGACTGAATGAAAGGAGCTGGCATCTCACTCTCTTTGAATCTTCTTTATCATGCTAGGATTAGCAGGAAAAAGCAAAAAATTTCAGAATTGCACCTTGCAATGTGGAGATATTACTGTTTGTGCATTTACAATATTCATTGATTTTTGCCATTGAAAAACGTCCAGAAATGTTTGAAGCTACTGACTGAATGAAAGGAGCTGGCATCTCACTCTCTTTGAATCTTCTTTATCATGCTAGGATTAGCAGGAAAAAGCAAAAAATTTCAGAATTGCACCTTGCAATGTGGAGATATTACTGTTTGTGCATTTACAATATTCATTGATTTTTGCCATTGAAAAACGTCCAGAAATGTTTGAAGCTACTGACTGAATGAAAGGAGCTGGCATCTCACTCTCTTTGAATCTTCTTTATCATGCTAGGATTAGCAGGAAAAAGCAA